>NC_044359.1:38585969-38701125 GCF_007364275.1 Archocentrus centrarchus | reverse complement strand
TTCTAAGATATTCTAAGAATTGTCACAACAAAGGAAAAATTCTACAAACACATTGAGAATTCTAAGCTTCTAAGAATTCTAAGAATTATCACAACACACTGAGAATTCTAAGCTCAAAGCCAGTATTCAAAGATCATATTCAGAATTGTGAGAACAATCTCTTAATTCTAGCAGTGCACTGAGACTTTTAATATCAAAGCTAGTATTAAAGAAAGATCAAATTAAGAATTGTCACAACAAAGAAGAATTCTACCAACACATTGAGAATTCTAAGGTTCTAAGAATATTCTAAGAATTGTCACAACAAAGGAAGAATTCTACAAACACATTGAGAATTCTAAGCTTCTAAGAATTCTAAGAATTATCACAACACAGGAAGAATTCTACCAACACATTGAGAATTCTAAGCTTCAAAGAATTGTCACAACAAAGGAAGAATTCTACCAACTCACTGAAAATTCTAAGCTATAAAGAATTCTAAGAATTGTCACAACAAAGGAAGAATTCTACCAACACACTGAGAATTCTAAGCTTCGAGGAATTGTCACAACAGGGGAAGAATTCTACCAACACACTGAGAATTATATGCGCAAAGCCAGTATTCAAAGATCATATTCAGAATTGTGAGAACAATGTCTTAATTCTACCAGTGCACTGAGACTTTTATTATCTAGATAGTATTAAAGAAAAATCAAATTAAAAATTGTCCCAACAAAGAAAGAATTCTACCAACACATTGAGAATTCTAAGCTTCTAAGAATTCTAAGAATTATCACAACACAGGAAGAATTCTACCAACACATTGAGAATTCTAAGAATTGTCACCATAAAGGAAGAATTCTACCAACTCACTGAGAATTCTAAGCTATAAAGAATTCTAAGAATTGTCACAACAAAGGAAGAATTCTACCAACACACTGAGAATTCTAAGCGCAACGCCAGTATTCAAAGATCATATTCAGAATTGTTAGAACAATGTCTTGATTCTAGCAGTGCACTGAGAGTTTTAATATCAAAGCTAGTATTAAAAAAGATCAAATTAAGAATTGTCACAACAAAGGAAGAATTCTACCAACACACTGAGAATTCTAAGCTCAAAGCCAGTATTCAAAGATCATATTCAGAATTGTGAGAACAATGTCTTAATTCTAGCAGTGCAGTGAGACTTTTAATATCAAGCTAGTATTAAAGAAAGATCAAATTAAGAATTTTCACAACAAAGAAAGAATTCTACCAACACATTGAGAATTCTAAGGTTCTAAGAATATTCTAAGAATTGTCACAACAAAGGAGAATTCTACAAACACATTGAGAATTCTAAGCTTCTAAGAATTCTAAGAATTATCACAACACAGGAAGAATTCTACCAACACATTGAGAATTCTAAGCTTCTAAGAATTGTCACAACAAAGGAAGAATTCTACCAACTCACTGAGAATTCTAAGCTTCTAAGAATTGTCACAACAAAAGAAGAATTCTACCAAACTCACTGAGAATTCTAAGCTTCTAAGAATTCTAAGAATTGTCCACAACAAAGGAAGCATTCTACCACACACCTGAGAATTCTTAGCTTCTAAGAATTGTCACAACAAAAGAGAATTCTACCAACACACTGAGAATTCTAAGCTCAAAGCCAGTATTCAAAGATCATATTCAGAATTGTGAGAGCAATGTCTTAATTCTAGCAGTGCACTGAGAGTTCTAATATCAAAGCTAGTATTAAAGAAAGATCAAATTAAGAATTTTCACAACAAAGGAAGAATTCTACCAACACATTGAGAATTCTAAGCTTCTAAGAATTCTAAGAATTGTCACAACAAAGGAAGAATTCTACCACACATTGAGAATTCTAAGCTCAAAACCAGTATTAAAAGATTACATTCAGAATTGTGAGAGCAATGTATAAATTCTAGCAGTGCACTGAGAGTTCTAATATCAAAGCTAGTATTAAAGAAAGATCAAATTAGAATTGTCAAACAAGGAAAAAGTCTATCAACACATTGAGAATTATCACAACAAAGGAAAAAATCTACTAAACACATGAGAATTCGAAACGTCTTAGAATTTTAACAATTGTCACAACAAAGGAAGAATTCTACCAACACACTGAGATTCTAAGCGCAAAGCCAGTATTCAAAGATCATATTCAGAATTGTTAGAACAATGTCTTAATTCTAGCAGTGCACTGAGAGTTTTAATATCAAAGCTAGTATTAAAGAAAAGATCAAATTAAGAATTGTCACAACAAGGAAGAATTCTACCAACACATTGAGAATTTTAACTCAAACCAGTATTAAAAGATTACATTCAGAATTGTGAGAGCAATGTATAATTCTACCAGTGCACTGAGAGTTCTAATATCAAAGCTAGTATTAAAGAAAGATCAAATTAAGAATTGTCACAACAAGGAAAAAGTCTATCAACACATTGAGAATTATCACAACAAAGGAAAAATCTACTAACACAATGAGAATTCTAAACGTCTTAGAATTTTAACAATTGTCACACAAAGGAAGAATTCTACCAACACACTGAGAATTCTAAGCGCAAAGCCAGTATTCAAAGATCATATTCAGAATTGTTAGAACAATGTCTTAATTCTAGCAGTGCACTGAGAGTTTTAATATCAAAGCTAGTATTAAAGAAAGATCAAATTAAGAATTGTCACAACAAAGGAAGAATTCTACCACACATTGAGAATTCTAACCTCAAAACCAGTATTAAAAGATTACATTCAGAATTGTGAGAACAATGTATTAATTCTAGCAGTGCACTGAGAGTTCTAATATCAAAGCTAGTATTAAAGAAAGATCAAATTAAGAATTGTCACAACAAAGGAAAAAGTCTATCAACACATTGAGAATTATCACAACAAAGGAAAAATTCTACTACAAAATGAGAATTCTAAACATCTTAGATTTTTAACAATTGTCACAACAAAGGAAGAATTCTACCAACACACTGAGAATTCTAAGCTCAAAGCCAGTATTCAAAGAACATATTCAGAATTGTGAGAACAATGTATTAATTCTAGCAGTGCACTGAGAGTTCTAATATCAAAGCTAGTATTAAAGAAAGATCAAATTAAGAATTTTCACAACAAAGAAAGAATTCTACGAACACATTGAGAATTCTAAGGTTCTAAGAATATTCTAAGAATTGTCACAACAAAGGAAGAATTCTACCAACACATTGAGAATTCTAAGGTTCTAAGAATATTCTAAGAATTGTCACAACAAAGGAAGAATTCTACAAACACATTGAGAATTCTAAGCTTCTAAGAATTCTAAGAATTATCACAACAAAGGAAGATTTCTACCAACACACTGAGAATTCTAAGCTTCGAGGAATTGTCACAACAAAAGAAGAATTCTACCAACACACTGAGAATTCTAAGCTCAAAGCCAGTATTCAAAGATCATATTCAGAATTGTGAGACCAATCTCTTAATTCTACCAGTGCACTGAGAATTCTAATATCAAAGCTAGTATTAAAGAAAGATCAAATTAAGAATTGTCACAACAAAAGAAGAATTCTACCAACACATTGAGAATTCTAAGGTTCTAAGAATATTCTAAGAATTGTCACAACAAAGGAAGAATTCTACAAACACATTGAGAATTCTAAGCTTCTAAGAATTCTAAGAATTATCACAACACAGGAAGAATTCTACCAACACATTGAGAATTCTAAGCTTCAAAGAATTGTCACAACAAAGGAAGAATTCTACCAACTCACTGAAAATTCTAAGCTATAAAGAATTCTAAGAATTGTCACAACAAAGGAAGAATTCTACCAACACACTGAGAATTCTAAGCTTCGAGGAATTGTCACAACAGGGAAGAATTCTACCAACACACTGAGAATTCTATGCGCAAAGCCAGTATTCAAAGATCATATTCAGAATTGTGAGAACAATGTCTTAATTCTACCAGTGCACTGAGACTTTTATTATCTAGATAGTATTAAAGAAAAATCAAATTAAAAATTGTCCCAACAAAGAAAGCATTCTCCAACACATTGAGAATTCTAAGCTTCTAAGAATTCTAAGAATTATCACAACACAGGAAGAATTCTACCAACACATATAGAATTCTAAGAATTGTCACCATAAAGGAAGAATTCTACCAACTCACTGAGAATTCTAAGCTATAAAGAATTCTAAGAATTGTCACAACAAAGGAAGCATTCTACCAACACACTGAGAATTCTAAGCGCAACGCCAGTATTCAAAGATCATATTCAGAATTGTTAGAACAATGTCTTGATTCTAGCAGTGCACTGAGAGTTTTAATATCAAAGCTAGTATTAAAAAAAGATCAAATTAAGAATTGTCACAACAAAGGAAGAATTCTACAACACACTGAGAATTCTAAGCTCAAAGCCAGTATTCAAAGATCATATTCAGAATTGTGAGAACAATGTTCTTAATTCTAGCAGTGAAGTGAGAGTTCTAATATCAAAGCTAGTATTAAAGAAAGATCAAATTAAGAATTTTCACAACAAAGAAAGAATTCTACCAACACATTGAGAATTCTAAGGTTCTAAGAATTCTAAGAATTATCACAACACAGGAAGAATTCTACCAACACATTGAGAATTCTAAGCTTCTAAGAATTGTCACAACAAAGGAAGAATTCTACCAACTCACTGAGAATTCTAAGCTTCTAAGAATTGTCACAACAAAGGAAGAATTCTACCAACTCACTGAGAATTCTAAGCTTCTAAGAATTCTAAGAATTGTCACAACAAAGGAAGCATTCTACCAACACACTGAGAATTCTTAGCTTCTAAGAATTGTCACAACAAAAGAAGAATTCTACCAACACACTGAGAATTCTAAGCTCAAAGCCAGTATTCAAAGATCATATCAGAATTGTGAGAGCAATGTCTTAATTCTAGCAGTGCACTGAGAGTTCTAATATCAAAGCTAGTATTAAAGAAAGATCAAATTAAGAATTTTCACAACAAAGGAAGAATTCTACCAACACATTGAGAATTCTAAGCTTCTAAGAATTCTAAGAATTGTCACAACAAAGGAAGAATTCTACCACACATTGAGAATTCTAAGCTCAAAACCAGTATTAAAAGATTACATTCAGAATTGTGAGAGCAATGTATAAATTCTATTAGTGCACTGAGAGTTCTAATATCAAAGCTAGTATTAAAGAAAGATCAAATTAAGAATTGTCACAACAAAGGAAAAAGTCTATCAACACATTGAGAATTATCACAACAAAGGAAAAAATCTACTAACACAATGAGAATTCTAAACGTCTTAGAATTTTAACAATTGTCACAACAAAGGAAGAATTCTACCAACACACTGAGAATTCTAAGCGCAAAGCCAGTATTCAAAGATCATATTCAGAATTGTTAGAACAATGTCTTAATTCTAGCAGTGCACTGAGAGTTTTAATATCAAAGCTAGTATTAAAGAAAGATCAAATTAAGAATTGTCACAACAAAGGAAGAATTCTAACCAACACATTGAGAATTCTAAGCTCAAAACCAGTATTAAAAGATTACATTCAGAATTGTGAGAGCAATGTATAAATTCTAGCAGTGCACTGAGAGTTCTAATATCAAAGCTAGTATTAAAGAAAGATCAAATTAAGAATTGTCACAACAAAGGAAAAAGTCTATCAACACATTGAGAATTATCACAACAAAGGAAAAAATCTACTAACACAATGAGAATTCTAAACGTCTTAGAATTTAACAATTGTCACAACAAAGGAAGAATTCTACCAACACACTGAGAATTCTAAGCCCAAAGCCAGTATTCAAAGATCATATTCAGAATTGTTAGAACAATGTCTTAATTCTAGCAGTGCACTGAGAGTTTTAATATCAAAGCTAGTATTAAAGAAAGATCAAATTAAGAATTGTCACAACAAAGGAAGAATTCTACCACACATTGAGAATTCTAAGCTCAAAACCAGTATTAAAAGATTACATTCAGAATTGTGAGAACAATGTATTAATTCTAGCAGTGCACTGAGAGTTCTAATATCAAAGCTAGTATTAAAGAAAGATCAAATTAAGAATTGTCACAACAAAGGAAGAATTCTACCAACACACTGAGAATTCTAAGCGCAAAGCCAGTATTCAAAGATCATATTCAGAATTGTTAGAACAATGTCTTAATTCTAGCAGTGCACTGAGAGTTTTAATATCAAAGCTAGTATTAAAGAAAGATCAAATTAAGAATTGTCACAACAAAGGAAGAATTCTACCAACACATTGAGAATTCTAAGCTCAAAACCAGTATTAAAAGATTACATTCAGAATTGTGAGATCAATGTATAAATTCTAGCAGTGCACTGAGAGTTCTAATATCAAAGCTAGTATTAAAGAAAGATCAAATTAAGAATTGTCACAACAAAGGAAAAAGTCTATCAACACATTGAGAATTATCACAACAAAGGAAAAAATCTACTAACACAATGAGAATTCTAAACGCCTTAGAATTTTAACAATTGTCACAACAAAGGAAGAATTCTACCAACACACTGAGAATTCTAAGCGCAAAGCCAGTATTCAAAGATCATATTCAGAATTGTTAGAACAATGTCTTAATTCTAGCAGTGCACTGAGAGTTTTAATATCAAAGCTAGTATTAAAGAAAGATCAAATTAAGAATTGTCACAACAAAGGAAGAATTCTACCACACATTGAGAATTCTAAGCTCAAAACCAGTATTAAAAGATTACATTCAGAATTGTGAGAACAATGTTTTAATATCAAAGCTAGTATTAAAGAAAGATCAAATTAAGAATTGTCACAACAAAGGAAGAATTCTACCAACACATTGAGAATTCTAAGCTCAAAACCAGTATTAAAAGATTACATTCAGAATTGTGAGAGCAATGTATAAATTCTAGCAGTGCACTGAGAGTTCTAATATCAAAGCTAGTATTAAAGAAAGATCAAATTAAGAATTGTCACAACAAAGGAAAAAGTCTATCAACACATTGAGAATTATCACAACAAAGGAAAAAATCTACTAACACAATGAGAATTCTAAACGTCTTAGAATTTTAACAATTGTCACAACAAAGGAAGAATTCTACCAACACACTGAGAATTCTAAGCGCAAAGCCAGTATTCAAAGATCATATTCAGAATTGTTAGAACAATGTCTTAATTCTAGCAGTGCACTGAGAGTTTTAATATCAAAGCTAGTATTAAAGAAAGATCAAATTAAGAATTGTCACAACAAAGGAAGAATTCTACCACACATTGAGAATTCTAAGCTCAAAACCAGTATTAAAAGATTACATTCAGAATTGTGAGAACAATGTATTAATTCTAGCAGTGCACTGAGAGTTCTAATATCAAAGCTAGTATTAAAGAAAGATCAAATTAAGAATTGTCACAACAAAGGAAAAAGTCTATCAACACATTGAGAATTATCACAACAAAGGAAAAATTCTACTAACACAATGAGAATTCTAAACGTCTTAGATTTTTAACAATTGTCACAACAAAGGAAGAATTCTACCAACACACTGAGAATTCTAAGCTCAAAGCCAGTATTCAAAGATCATATTCAGAATTGTGAGAACAATGTCTTAATTCTAGCAGTGCACTGAGACTTTTAATATCAAAGCTAGTATTAAAGAAAGATCAAATTAAGAATTTTCACAACAAAGAAAGAATTCTACCAACACATTGAGAATTCTAAGGTTCTAAGAATATTCTAAGAATTGTCACAACAAAGGAAGAATTCTACAAACACATTGAGAATTCTAAGCTTCTAAGAATTCTAAGAATTATCACAACACAGGAAGAATTCTACCAACACATTGAGAATTCTAAGCTTCTAAGAATTGTCACAACAAAGGAAGAATTCTACCAACACACTGACAATTCTAAGCTTCTAAGAATTCTAAGAATTGTCACAACAAGGGAAGAATTCTACCAACACACTGAGAATTCGAAGCTGAAAGCCAGTATTCAAAGATCATATTCAGAATTGTGAGAACAATGTCTTAATTCTAGCAGTGCACTGAGACTTTTATTATCTAGATAGTATTAAAGAAAGATCAAATTAAAAATTGTCCCAACAAAGGAAGAATTCTACCAACACATTGAGAATTCTAAGGTTCTAAGAATATTCTAAGAATTGTCCCAACAAAGGAAGAATTCTACAAACACATTGAGAATTCTAAGCTTCTAAGAATTGTCACAACAAAGGAAGAATTCTACCAACTCACTGAGAATTCTAAGCTATAAAGAATTCTAAGAATTGTCACAACAAAGGAAGCATTCTACCAACACACTGAGAATTCTAAGCTTCGAGGAATTGTCACAACAAGGGAAGAATTCTACCAACACACTGAGAAATCTATGCGCAAAGCCAGTATTCAAAGATCATATTCAGAATTGTGAGAACAATGTCTTAATTCTAGCAGTGCACTGAGAGTTGTAATATCAAAACTAGTATTAAAGAAAGATCAAATTAAGAATTGTCACAACAAAGGAAAAAGTCTATCAACACATTGAGAATTATCACAACAAAGGAAAAATTCTACCAACACACTGAGAATTCTAAGCGCAACGCCAGTATTAAAGGATCACATTCAACATTGTTGGAACAATGTCTTGATTCTAGCAGTGCACTGAGAGTTTTAATATCAAAGCTAGTATTAAAGAAAGATCAAATTAAGAATTGTCACAACAAAGGAAGAATTCTACCAACTCACTGAGAATTCTAAGCTTCTAAGAATTGTCACAACAAAGGAAGAATTCTACCAACACACTGAGAATTCTAAGCTCAAAGCCAGTATTCAAAGATCATATTCAGAATTGTGAGACCAATGTCTTAATTCTACCAGTGCACGGAGAATTCTAATATCAAAGCTAGTATTAAAGAAAGATCAAATTAAGAATTGTCAAAAAATCAGTCCTACATATTTGTTTAATATATAGGAAAGTGCAGACTCTCAGTCTGCACTTTCATTGATGAGCTCAACATGTTCAAATATGCTTTGAAGAAGCTTCAATCAAATAAAGCTTTCATCACAGGATTCATGTGAGCAGCAGATGAACTTTACAAAGAATCAGTGGATTTATCTTCTGTTTGGCATCAACTCTGATCACTTAGAGCATCTGCGCATGATTTTTTTCTAAGTTCTCACTAACAGCTCAGATGATTTCAGGTCCCTGCTGTTCCCCACCTGCCCTGTAGGCGGTGTTGGAATATTCATAGTATATGCCACTTATATATATCTTACATACATTTACTTCCCTGAGAAATTTGTCTGGAAAATAACATAACTGATTAAAAATACAGAAGCTTATAATGTTCTGTGTCATCATGAACTTTGTGTTCTGACTGTACAAGAGCCACACTGATGGAGACTACACAATGATAGAAATGGAGACTTCGAGGTCACCCTGTTGTTGAAATTCTCTGTTTTCCACATTCTGTTTTGTAAATGATGTAATGAAGACTGTGTTTGATCCCACAGGTATTTTACCTCTGTGACAGCTTCTCCGTTTCATAGGGTCCTGATCACTTGGTTCAGCAGGGTATTACCCACTTCCGAGCTCAGTGATACTACTTAAGCTGTGGCGGGGCTGCTCGTCTGGCTCTAACTGCTAATAATCCTATCATCTGCCCCTCTACCTCTCTGTTCTGATGCTATCGTTCAGGAAGGCTCACACAGACGACCCAAAACAAAGTCCAGATAGTTATAGCAGCCAGCCCCTTGATCAGTGCACTTGTAACCGACCAGAATCTTTTATCGGCTCGGAGTGAGCCCAAGGGACATAAGTAAAGTTGAAGTGGATTACTAAAGACTAGTGTGTCCAAATAGAACCTGATGATATAGCTTGACTTGCCTAACTTTTACTGTTCTTGGACATTAAGTGTACCGTTTAAAAGGGAAATAAATTCTCAACAAATTTCACTGACCTTTTAGAGTCAAATTTTATTTGCAGGTTTTTAGCTCAAGCAGTTTGCATTTAGCTCTGAATCAATCCTTAATCAATGCTCTACATGCAGTAATCACTCCTAAATATCAGATCTCAAAATCATAATAAATCAATCACTTCTTAAACAGAGTAAATACTTATGAGCTGGGTTGATGAAGAAGGGGCTTGAAATTGTCCAAATCATTTAAAATCCTTTTTGGAAGAAAAGACTTCAAGTTGGTGCCTGGCCAGAAGCGACCACACCCAAAGCCCAGTCCGTTGCTGCTGCAGTGAAGTAGGGGAAAAAGGAGAAGTCCAAAAGAGTGAAGTTATCCACTTCTGATTGACTGTCCTTCTTTTATAATCCTTACTGTTCGTCAGGCTTCATTTTAGAAATCCAACAGCTCTGACTATATGACAACTGTAACTTGAATGAGAAAGGGTCAGTACTTCATGCCATCTCACACGAGTATGGTATGCAGTTCTGACCCGGATTAATCTGTAAACTGTTTGAAAATGGCTTTATTAAATTTAATAATTGGACTCCTTATTCCTGTTTGTGTTATGTCATTCCTGTTCGAGAAACGAACACGCAGAAACATAAAGGCTTAAACAGCAACAGCACACACACACTCTTCTTAGTATTATTTTAAATTCCTTCAGCGGCCTCAGTGTATTCCCACTGTTTCCAGTCACCCGATCCCCTCATCCATCAGCCCACCTGTTCTTGCTCACAGCTTCTCCACATCTGATCTTTCCAGTGGTGGGTCAGTCATGTGCCGCTGCACCTCCACTGTAACACCTGCTGTGGCATTTCTTGCCCTCCTTGCTACAGAAGCATCTCTGTCCAGTGTTTCTCAGAGGTTTATATCTGAAAGATAAACATGAAGGTAATTATTAGTACTGAAAGTCATCAATATATGTGTCCCTTTTTACTTGTCCTGCATTTTATCGTTAATCCATTAAACCATCACCCCATGTGCCCCAAAACCTTATGTTTAGTCTCTGAGAGCTGCTGCTGAGGTCACATGGTTCCTTCTGGATCATTGGAGCAGCTGCTGCTCTGACTGGATCTAGTGGACTGTACACAGAGACACAGGCTGCTGAACATTTGAAGCTCTGCAGTAGAAATGTTCAGATAACAGTCTGACTGTGGCTGCGTCAGAGCTGAGGAACTTTATTTGTTCTTTACTTATTTTCCACCATGATTTACAAATAAATTCTTTAAAAATCCTACAATGTGATTTCCTGGATGTTTTCCTCATTTTGCCTCTCATAGTTGAAGTGTACCTATGATGGGAATTACAGACCTCTCTCATCTTTCTGTGTAGGAGAACTTGCACAATCAGTGGCTGACTAAACACTTTTTCCCCACTGTAGCGAAGCTCCTTAGTATATGTAACCCTAAACCAGCACTGAGATCAGCTAGCCAGAAGCTATTAGTGCAGCCAAGGTCTCGTTTTAAACATAGAGGGGATCGGGCTTTTGTAGTCGCAGCACCAAGACTCTGGAATAATCTGCCATTTCATATTCGTACTGCAGAGTCTGTACAGTCATTTAAATCCTCTCTAAAAACTCACCTTTTTACCTTGGCTTTTAATTCAAGTTCTATTTGAGGCTTTTATTTTATCTTTGATATTTTTGTGATTTCATACATATATTTATTGCTATGTGTGTTATATTTATTTTATTGTGTTATCCCGTTTTCATGTCCATCATTTTGCTCAACCTTGTTGTTTTAAATGTGTTTTATAAAGAAACTTGGATTGGAAGTGACATCATGGCTCAAATGATTCATTATTAAACAGTTTCTTTAACATTTTTAAATATTTTTATTTAACAGGATTTGCAACACAAACAATAAGACAACAACAACATGAAGATAAAGTACAAACTAACATGTAAGATAAGAACTGATTTTTAATCTGACTGCTGGAGAAAAGCTGATCACTAACACGAACTCAAACATAAGGCCAGAGGCCCACAAAAATATTCAATTAGTCCAATCCAGCCCACTGGATGGCAAACCTATAATACTGCTGCAATCTCACCTGAACACAACACACATTTCTGCAACTTTATAATACAAATACTAAAACTAAATACAAATAACTGCATGCTACTAATTTCTAGGAAAAAAAATGTAACCAGGATAACATTTTCTTTCACAGCTCCCTCATCAGCTCTTTACAGGAGATTCTTTTGTCTTTGTAAAGACAAGTCTACATCTCCCACTCACTCCAGCCAGACAACTGCCCTCTTCACACCCTTAGGCGGCGGCGGAATTTGCTTTTATATCAACCAAGGCTGGTGTGCAGATGTGACAGTGTTAATGAGAACATGCAGCCCTAATCTGGAATCATTTTTCTTGAACTGTAGACCGTTTTATTGTCCGCGGGAGTTTTCATCAGTTGTGCTTGTTGCTGTTTACATTCCACCTCAAGCGTGCACACGTGAGGCACTGAGCGCTCTTGCTGATCAGATCCTCAGCGTAGAGCACCAACACACAGACTCTGTTTTTATCATTTTAGGGGACTTTAACAGAGCAAAACTTAACAACGAACTACCTAAATACAGACAGCATGTTACCTGCCCCACCAGGGAGAGCAACATCTTAGATCACTGCTACACTGTATTTAAAGGTGCTTATCGCTCTGTCCCCCGTGCAGCACTGGGACTATCTGACCACTGTTTAGTTCATCTTCTCCCGACCTACAGATAGAAGCTCAAGTGTGCCAAACCTGTGGTCAGTAAGGTGAAGAAATGGACTAATGAGGCTAAAGAAAGGCTTCAGGACTGCATGGAATTAACAGACTGGTGTGTATTTGATGACGCCACAAGCAGCCTGGATGAATACACGGACACTGTGACATCTTACATCAGCTTTTGTGAAGACATCTGTGTTCCCACCAGGACTCGCATTAAGTACAACAATGACAAGTCCTGGTTTAATGCCAAATTGAAACAGCTGCGCCGGTCTAAGGAGGTAGCATATAGAAGCGGGGATCGGGCGCTGTACAACCAGGCAAAGAACACCCTAACCAAAGAGATCAAAGCTGCAAAGAAGAACTACTCCAACAAGCTAAGCAGCATGATGTCCAGAAATGAGCCATCAACTGCCTGGAGGTGTCTGCAGAATATCACCAGCTACAAATGGCCATCTACACAGACAGTGGGAGATCGTCAGCTGGCCGATGACCTTAACGGATTCTACTGCAGGTTTGAACAGCCCAGCAACGAGCTCCCATCCAACACCACCTCACACCCACTTGACTATCAGCCACCCATCCAGCCTGCTCTGAAGATCTGCGAGGAAGACGTGCTGAGACTTTTTAAAAAACAGAAAGTCAAGAAGGCCTCAGGTCCTGATGGAATCTCTCCCTCCTGCCTGAGGACCGGTGCAGATCAGCTTGCACCTGTCTTTACTAAGATCTTCAACAGATCACTGGAGCTGTGTGTTGTTCTGTCTTGTTTTAAAAGCTCCACGATAATACCCATTCCTAAAAAGACAACTACCACAGGACTAAATGACTACAGACTTGTTGCCCTGACCTCTGTGGTCATGAAGTCCTTTGAAAGACTGGTTCTCAACCACATTAAGGAAATCACGGACCCCCTGCTAGACCCCCTGCAATTTGCCTATCGGGCCAACCGGTCGGTGGACGACGCAGTGAACATGGGTCTCCACTTCATCCTCCAACACCTTGATCACCCAGGAACTTATGCAAGAATTCTGTTCTTGGACTTTAGTTCAGCCTTCAATACAATTATTCCAGGACAATTACACAGCAAACTGACTGAACTCAGCGTACCAGCCTCCACCTGCCAGTGGATAACTGACTTTCTTACTGGCAGAAAACAGCAGGTGAGGCTGGGAAAGTGTACTTCAGGGACCCGAACCATCAGCACGGGTGCCCCACAGGTTTGTGTACTCTCCCCACTGCTCTTCTTGCTGTACACAAATGACTGTACCTCCATGGACTCCTCTGTTAAAATCCTTAAGTTTGCAGATGACACAACAGTCATTGGTCTCATCAGTGACAGTGATGAGTCTGCTTACAGACGGGCGGTTGATCAGGTTGTCCTCTGGAGCAGTCAGAACAATCTGGAGCTGAACACAGCAAAAACAGTGGAGATGACCATGGACTTCAGGAGGAGCCCCCCAACCCTGCCAGCACTCACCATTCTAGACAGGACTGTGATGGCTGTGGAGTCCTACAAGTTCCTGGGCACAAGAATCTGCAAGGACCTGAAGTGGGACAGCAACATCAACTCCATCATCAAGAGGGCACAACAGAGGATGTACTTTCTGTACCAGCTGAGGAAGTTCAACCTACCCAAAGAGCTGATGGTGCAGTTCTACACAGCCATCATAGAGTCCATCATCACCACATCCATCACAGTGTGGGGCAGCGCTATCACAAAACATGACACCAAGAGGCTGCAACGTATTATCAAGTCTGCAGAGAGGACCATCGGTGTAAAGCTGCCCACACTGCTGGACCTGCATGCCTCCAGAACCAGGAAGCGTGCAGAGAAAATCATCACTGACCCGTTTCACCCTGGCTATCACCTGTTTCGGTGCCTTCCATCAGGCCGACGCTTCAGCCATATGAAGACCCGAACGACCAGGCTACAGAGAAGCTTTTCTCCAACTTCCATTATTCTCATGAACAATTGAACACTACTGAACTGTTAATACCTGGGACACTTGCATATCAAAAATTACCTATTTAATTTATGTAAGGGCATTCACAGGATTCTCACCTTTACTTCAATTTTTTATTTATATATTTTATATAGTTTTTATACTGCACAAACTGCACCTTTTTAAAAAATTACAAGGTAAATTCTACATGCTAAATATTTTAAATGTTTTCTAGATTTACGGGTATGAATGTGTGTGTAAGGAGAGAGTGAGCTGTGTGAATAAGATTGTTTTTACTGTATTTTTCGTGCACTGCGAGCGTAACCAAAAACAAATTCCTTGTTTGTGTGAGCGATACTTGGTCAATAAAGCCTGATTCTGATTCTGATTCTGATTCTCTCTCTCCCTGATCAAACTATTATCAGTCAAACTACTGGAATGACAATACATGAAAAGGAGGTGAGCCAGCTTTTCAGGAGACAAAAGATCAGGAAGGCACCAGGCCCAGACGGTGTCTCCCCCTCCTGCCTCAAAACCTGTGCTGACCAGTTGGCTCCGGTCTTCATGCAGATCTTCAACAAATCCTTAGAACTGTGTGAAGTCCCCTCCTGCTTCAAAAAATCCACCATCATTCCAGTACCCAAGAAACCCTCCATCACAGCACTAAATGACTACAGGCCTGTCGCGCTGACGTCTGTAGTAATGAAGTCCTTTGAACGTCTGGTGTTGGCTCACCTGAAGAATGTCACAGGACTCCTGCTGGACCCCCTGCAGTTTGCCTACCGAGCAAACAGGTCAGTGGATGATGCTGTTAACATGGGACTGCACTACATCCTACAACACCTTGACAGCCCAGGGACATATGATAGGATCCTGTTTGTTGACTTCAGCTCTGCGTTTAACACCATAAAACCCGATATCCTCTCCTCCAAACTCTCTCAGCTCACCGTACCTCCTGCCATCTGTCAGTGGATCACCAGCTTCCTGACAGACAGAACAGCAAGTGAGGCTGGAGGAGATCACTTCAGATACACTGTCAATCAGCACTGGAGCTCCATAAGGATGTGTCCTGTCCCCACTGCTCTTCTCCCTCTACACCAACGACTGCACATCGACAGACCCGAGAGTTAAACTCGTTAAGTTTGCAGATGACACAACAGTCATTGGACTCATACACGATGGTGACGAGTCTGCATATCGGCGGGAGGTTGAACGGCTGGTGCTCTGGTGCAGTCAGAACAACCTGGAGTTAAACACGCTTAAGACTGTGGAGATGACAGTGGACTTCAGAAGACACCCCTCATCATTGATTCCCCTCACTATAACCAACAGCCCTGTGACGAATGTGGAAACCTTCAAGTTTCTGGGAACCACCATCTCTCAGGACCTGAAATGGGAGCTCAACATCAGCTCCATCCTCAAAAAGGCCCAACAGAGGATGTACTTTCTGCGCCAACTGAGGAATTACGGTCTGCCGCAGGAGCTGTTGAGGCAGTTCTACTCCGCGATCATTGAACCTGTCCTGTGCTCTTCTATTACAATCTGGTTTGGAGCAGCAACAAAACAAGACAGGAACAGACTGCAGAGAACTATTAGAACTGCTGAGAAAATCATTGGTGCTCCTCTGCCCAACCTTCAGGACTTGTTCACTTCTAGAACCAGGAAACGGGCAAAGAAAATCATCTCAGACTCCTCACACCCTGGACACACTTTATTTCAGCTCCTTCCCTCAGGCAGGAGATACAGATCACTGTACACGAAAACCACCAGACACTCAAACA
Organism: Archocentrus centrarchus; assembly: GCF_007364275.1. NCBI lineage: Eukaryota > Metazoa > Chordata > Actinopteri > Cichliformes > Cichlidae > Archocentrus > Archocentrus centrarchus. The sequence goes on along the minus strand of NC_044359.1, from coordinate 38,684,772 downwards.
GTTTCTTTCCTCATGCCATCACACTCATTAACAGCTGATCAATAACACTGATCTCTACACAATCAACCGGAACCAAATTCCTTGTGTGTGTAAACATACTTGGCCAAAATTAACCTGATTCTGATTCTGATTCTGATGAAATACATGCAGACCATAGAGAATGAGAAAAATATTACTCACCCTTAAGATAGACTAGGAGTGTAATCGACAAGGTGTGTTAATATTGAGTAACATTTTAAAATACTGGACCCACACAGATGGAAAAAAGCGACATAATCATTTAATCATGATCACGATGAAACAATTGCAGTGACCATAACCGTGATGTCCCCAGGGGAGCATTAAGCCAAGTGTTCTTCTGGTAAGTGGCTTCTTGCTTCTCTCTCTTTTTAATGTTTAATGTTATTCTGAAATTGGTCATGTGGGTCTGATGGAATTCACTATGTCTGAATCTTGGCAGTAGGCTGGGATTAAATACAGTTAGGTCCATATATTCTTATACACAATTTTCATTTTTATCTTTGTACCAAAGTGTATTCAAGTTTTAACATGGGATTAGATTGAACTTTTTATTAAAGTGACTGAACAAATATTTTCCATTAATCATTGAAGCTTTACAACCATTTTTGTTCAGCTGTGTATTTTAAAAATAATATCATAAATAATAATGTTTTAAAAAAAGCCAGGACAGTGCCTGTAAAACACAGTGCAGGCAGTGTGATGCTTGGGCGTGCACAGCCCTGAGCTGTGAGTGTCACTGAGAGTGGGACTGAAGACAGAAGCAGCCAGATAAATTCTAAAGGGAAAATTGTACTTTGTGCTCAAATTCAGCCAAATGCTGCAAAGTTCTCATCAGTGGGTGAGTAAATCACCAGATCTCAACCCCGATTGGAGCGCAAAACCAAATGCAGAAAGACACAAGAGCAAACACCTGAATACAGCTTTGGGTAAAAAGGGCTGGAAAAGTGGTGATGAGCAAAATTTAATATAGTCACTGCCTGCAAAGTATTCTTGACAAATTGATATTTTATTTATGTTCAGTCAGTTCAATTCAGTTTTATTCACAGTGCCAAATCCACCCGATTCGAATGTTATCAGTCCATTAAATGGACGTTATTAACAATTATCAGTCCCATAAGTGTAGTTCAGACTGGCCCTCCTGCACCTACTAGCTGGCTCAGTGGGCGATTATCACTAATTAAATCGGTAGCTGGCTGCTGGGAGGGACTACGGTGAATCCAGATCCACTCCAGACATCCACTCCAGTTCACGTCACACCGGAACAGGGCCTGGGGCATGGCAGGTAACCACCAAAATGTGCATTTAGCCTCTTTTAACATTATTTTGTCATTAACAGAAACGGTTATCATAAAGAAAATGTGTTCAAACCTTAGTATTTTTATGCTAGTGCAGCCTGGAAATTGTTTGTTACTGCTGTATTACTTCCATAAGTATAGTTCAGACAGGCTATCCTGCACCTTCTAGCCGGTGTTGTGCCTAAAAGCGATCGTGTGCCCGTTTGCCATATTGGTAAATAGAGTGCAGTCAGCATGATTTATGAAGGGCTTATATATAAAATGAAGAAATAACCTGTTTTGCAAGAATCTTTAGGAGCCTGTTATTGTACCGACATTATAATCAATCCGGTGCGTTGTGGCCACTTAAAATATCTTTATAGAACTGTGGTGTTATATTTGTTGCAATTTCTGCAGCCTTCTGTGCCAGATTTCTGTTTTAAGTCATTTTTAATGCCAATGACAGTTTTTACCTTGATAAAAAATAAAAGTCACTTTGGCAAAAACTGATTGCAGCTTCTAACTTGTGATAGAAATGCTGTTTCTCGCGCAAAGATTTCTCTTCATGTTCGGCTGCTTTCAGCACTGCTGGTATTTGTTTAGACGCTTTTGCTCCAGTTGATCTTTCAGAGTTAACTTCAATAGTTACTTCCTCCAAACCAGCAACATGTTTATTAGATCCCATTTCTACTAGACTGTTCAAAGAAGTCTTTCTAATTATTGATGCTTCTATCTTAAAAATGATCAATCAGTCTTTATTAGTTGACTATGTACCACAGGCCTTCAAGGTGGCTGTAATTAAACCGCTACTTAAAAAGCCATCTCTCGGGAGCCCGGGTGACTTAGTGGTGAAGCCAGTGATCACATACATATGCTGCAGTGTGGTGCAAGTGGTGTGGGTTTGAGTCCCGGCCTGGCACCACTTTTGCTGCCTGTCTTCCCCTGTATCTTTCCCCCATTTCCTGTCTCCCTCCAATGCCCATAAAAGCTGCTGTGGACAAAAAAAAAAAAAAAGAAGCCGTCTCTTGACACCCTACCCACGTGAGAAATTCCAGCAAATACTTTGTGCTGTTTAAATTTTCATTTGTGCTGCTTTGGTTTCATTTCTTTAAATGAGACAAAAAAAATTATAATCTTTAGTAAGGATTAAAGTGCAAAACAATATAAGACAGCACACATTTTACAACAGCAGCTAAAACAGAATTTAACTTGCATGATAAAAGAAAAATACAAAATTTATAACTGATTGCTTTGTGATGTTGATATCCAGTGCAGACCATAGATGTCATCAATTTAAGTCATCAGTGATGACCTGAAAGAAAATTATATCTCTTAAATAAAAGAGGCATAAACAGAGCACTTAAAAAGTAGACCACTGTGGTTTGTTTTGGAGCAGGATGGGGGGATGGTGACCTTTGGATGACCTAAAAAATAATCTTTAATAACTCAGAAACTAAAGCAGCACAAATAAACAGAGCACTGGCAGAAAAGTAGCAGTGGCGCAGTGGGTAAGTGTTGGCCTTGCAGCCGGAGGGTTGCCGGTTTGAGCCCCTGTCCCTGTGCTGCGTTGTGTCCTTGGGCAAGACAATTAAACCACATTGCCTAACGGTAGCACCGGCCTCTGTCTGCATGACCGCAGATGCTCGTCTCTGGATGAGTGATCTGGAACGTTCATTTCGTTGTGTGCCTTGTGCGCACAATGAGTTGAATCTAACACTAACCGCTCAGTCTCTGCTGAAATTTTTCACATGGGTGGGGTGTCAGCTTCAGGCAGCTGTCACTTGACCCAGCTGTCTTAACCAATTATAGGCCAATCTCCAACCTTCCTTTTCTCTCAAAGACTGTTGAAAGAGTAGTTGTAAAACAGCTAACTGATCATCTGCAGAGGAACGGTTTATTTGAAGAGTTTCAGTCAGGTTTCAGAATTCATCACAGTACAGAAACAGCATTAGTGAAGGTTACAAATGATCTTCTTACAGCCTCTGACAGTGGACTCATCTCTGTTCTTGTCCTGTTGGACCTCAGTGCCGTGGTTTGAATCATATTTATCTAATAGACTCCAATTTGTTCATGTAAATGGGGAGTCTTCTTCACACACTAAGGTTAATTATGGAGTTCCACAGGGTTCTGTGCTAGGACCAATTCTATTTACATTATACATGCTTCCCTTAGGCGGTATTATTAGAAAGCACTGCATCAATTTTCATTGTTATGCAGATGATACTCAGCTTTACCTATCAATGAAGCCAGATGACACACATCAATTAGTTAAACTGCAGGAATGTCTTAAAGATATTAAGGCCTGGATGACCTCTAATTTCCTGCTTCTAAATTCAGATCAAACTGAAATTCTTGTTCTCGGCCCCACAAATCTTAGAAACATGGTGTCTAACCAGATTCTTACTCTGGATGGCATTACTTTGGCCTCCAGTAACACTGTGAGAAATCTTGGAGTCATTTTTGACCAGGATTTGTTCTTCAGTTAATAGGGTGGTGCAGTGGTTAGCACTGCTGCCTCACAGTTAGAATGCCATCTGGAAGGCCTGGGTTTGATTCCACCTTGGCCCAGGCCCCTCCCTCTCTTTCTCTGTGGAGTTTGCATGTTCTCCTTGTGTCTGTGTGGGTTCTCTCTGGGTAATCTGGTTTCCTTCCACTGTCCGAAGACATGCAGTTACTGGGGTTAGGTTAATTGGAAACTCCAAATTGCCCATAGGTGTGAGTGTGAATGGTTGTCTCTCTGTGTTGGGCCTGCAACAGGCTGGTGACCTGTACAGGGTGTACCCTGCCTCTTGCCCTATGTCAGCTGGGAGAGGCTCTAGGCCCCATCTTATCTCAAAGACCTTATAGTACCATATCATCCTAATAGAGCACTGGGCTCTCAGACTGCTGGCTTACTTGTGGTTCATAGAATAGAATGCCTTTATTGTCATTATACCGGATGTACAATGAGATTGGAGGGCCACTCCTGTTCAGTGCCATGCAATAGAAAGTCAAACTCTCTAAAATAAAAATACAAATATAATAATCTAATATGATCTAAAAATATACAGAAAGGAAAATGCACTGTATAAAATATACAGAAAATAAAATGTATAAAAACACAGAAAATGAGAATGTATAAAAATATATATATTGTAAAAAAGAAATAAGTGTATACATATATAATGAAGATGGTGAATATTGCACTTGGTGAATGAATATTGAATATTACACAATATAGGAGTGATAGATATTGTTCAGTATGAATAATATAATATTGCACAGAGATGTGGGTGTTGCACAGTTACAGTGGGTGAGTGTGAGAGTTCAGGGTGGTGATTGCTCTGGTGAACAAACTGTTCTTGAGTCTGTTTGTTCTGGCTTTGATGCTCCTGCAGCTCCTGCCAGAGGGCAGCAGGTCAAACAGGTCAAAGCCAGGGTGGGAGCTGCCCTTGATGATGTTCCTGGCTCTGCTGATGGAGCGGGAGGTGTAGGATACTTAAGAGTAGAATGGGAGGCAGAGCCTTCAGCTTTCAGGCCCCTCTTCTGTGGAACCAGCTCCCAGCTTGGATTCAGGAGACAGACACCCTCTCTATTTTTAAGATTAGGATTAAAACTTTACTTTTTGATCAAGCTTATAGTTAGGGCTGGATCAGGTGACCCTGAACCATCCCTTAGTTATGCTGCTATAGGCCGAGGCTGCTGGAGGTTCCCATAATGCATTGTTTCTTTTCATTCACCTTATTTACTTATTTCTACTCCACTCTGCATTTAATCATTATTTATTATTAATCTCTGTCTCTCTCCCCTCAGCCCAACCAGTCTCAGCAGATGACTGCCCCTCCCTGAGCCTGGTTCTGCTGGAGGTTTCTTCCTGTTAAAAGGGAGTTTTTCCTTCCCACTGTTGCCGAGTGCTGCTCATAGGGGGTCGTTTTGACTGTTGGGTTTTCTCTGTATTATTGTAGGGTCTTTACCCACAATACAAAGCGCCTTGAGGTGACTGTTTGTTGTGATTTGGCGCTATATTAAAAAAATTTAATTGAATTGAAAGGGTGCAGAAACTGAAATTCTAATGTGTACAGGATCCAGGTGCTTCTGATTATGCTGCTATATCAGTGGACCACACTCAGATCACCCAGAACACTTCCTCTGGTTCCCACGTCTTTTTCAGCAGCTCCAATCACATAATGAAGCAGTCACATGATTTCAGAAAACGGGGCCTCGTTTGGCTTCATTTGGACACGCCCTCTTTTGCTCAGCACGTTCCTCAGAGCTTTGGTACAAGACGTAACAGCACTACCTGGCACCTGTCCAGCTCAGTCTATTTTGTATTTTATGCCTCCGATCATTCCCCTCAGTTTAGTTCACCTGTCAGTCCTGCATACTGAGTCCAATCCCGCCCACCACGCAGCACTTCTCGACAATCTCTCTCAACTATGGAGAAAGGCATCATGGGGGTGGAGAAACTTGTGAGGTGGTGAGCAGGTCCCTGTTGTAGTATGAATGGTGGAGGTGGTGGGACTGGGCTGTGGGAGTAACAGGTCTGTCCCATTGTTGAAGCTACAGGAGAAGCTGTTCAGGCTGTTGGTGAGGTGTGAACTGCTGGTGCAGTGCGGGGGCTATAGGCTTGTGGTTGGGTCACTGCCTGAGAACTTTCCAGACAGAAGCAGAGTTGTTCACTGAAAACTGGTTTTGGATATATATCAGAAGCTGATGTAGGACGTCACAGCATCTGTGCACTCATCCAAAGTGTTGGAGCGGTCCTGAAAACCTCCCAGTCGGTGCAGTCCAGATCGAACAGGGACTCCAACCACAAACCTGTGGGTTACTAGTCGGCTGTTCAGACCTTCTGTCTTTGTTTCAAACAAGTTTCCCACCTACTGTTTCTAGATGCCCACCCTAACATAGCTGGCCAGAACCGGCCATATTCCACAAAAGTGTATAAATTCAAATCCAGCCTTAAAGGGCTCATCCCCCCAAACAGTGCAGTGTGGTAGCTTCTTTTTTTTTTTTTTTTTTTTATTTTAAGCCTGTCATGTCTGGTAGATCTTGCAAGCAGAACTGTGATCTGAATGCGTTGTTGTGCCAAACATATTTGCTATTTCAAGATGACCTCTATAGGTTCTCAGTAGGCTCTTCTTGTTGATGTTTTAACCCTTTATCTTATTTATCTGAGTTATTTTTAACATACAATGTAACAGCCAGAGCTGACAGGCTGAAGAAAAGGAAAATAAAGAAAAGAAAAAGGGAGAGAGAAAGAGAGCAAAAAAAGGAGAAGGGGGAAGAGCACAAGGTGACATTTAAATCTTTATATGATTTTTTATTTATGAATTTTGTCAACTAAAAAATCATTAAGTTGAAATTGAAGACCTTGGTAGATGTATGGCAAATCTTAATAGAATGTTAACATGATCCCACTACACAGCCCTACGAAGTCTTATCAGAATTCATTCTAAACTTTTTGAGCTATCATGTTCATAGACAGAATGGCAGCTTATTGCTTACTTACCAGCTCCTTGGCCGGTCGTGGTCATGTAGGCGCTGTGCTGACATGGACACCAGTTTTTTTGACGGTCGTGTGCTATTGCCTCAGTTTCTGCAAAGGTCTTTTGGGCCCATTCTGTGATGCTGTCAGCACACTTTTTCTTCTGCTGCCCTTAACTGTTCCTTGCCAGATGACTTTTACCAGTAATCTATTACAATGTCAATTAGTGATGTGATCCAGGTAAGAGACGCTGAGTATGATCCTCTAGCATCTCATCTTGACTGCTTGGATTTGTCTCTGCAATTCTGCTGTCAGAGTCCACGATTCTTAGGTGTACAGGAAGATGGATATGGATAGTTTCAGCGTGACTTAAAGACTGATATTCTTGTCTCTCCAGATTGGTTTAAGCTTGGCTGCTTGATGTCTGGGCAGCTCTAGAGAGTACTTCTGTTTGTGAGCCTTCCTCGGCTGGATGGGTTCACTGTCTCGAGTTCTTGGCCCTTTGCTGTTATCTTTATTGTAATTGCGTTTCCACTGGTGGTAATCAGCTTTGTCTTCTCTGAGCTGATGTCCATGCCAAATTTTCATGCACATGCTACCAAAAACATAAACTCCTCGTCGGAGGTAAATACAGTAAAATAAAGTAGGTCTGTTCTAAGCTCCTTGTTTTTACTTTTTTTTTCAGTTCCAATTTAAATGTTAGTATCCTTAAATACAAGCTATTAGCTGCATATGTATGGTTCAGTATTCACATGGTGTTTTTCTGTGTTTGGCATTTTTGATGTTGGAAATGATGCAGAGTCGGTCTGCAGATGTGTTTAATGTGCACAGCTAAAAAAACTAAAAACTCAAGACAATTCCTTCTTACTTGAAAATAAAAAAAATGGGTCTCATTTGTTCTTTCCCTCCTTAAAAGACTCAACAGAACAATAACACAAATGTGTTCATGTATTTTTTATCATTGCAGAACTGCTTACACTCTTCCTTAAAATTGAATCCTCTGAGAAATTGCCAAAGAACTGACTTGCTCTCCTGACTCAAATGAACTTTAACCCATCTTTCTCCCCCAGGACTGCTCCCACAACACCGCCGGCCCCTACTGTGACACCTGCCTACCAGGTTACTATGGCAACGCCACCCGTGGGACACCTGCGGACTGTCAACCCTGTGCCTGCCCGCTCAATATTCCTAGCAACAAGTAGGTTCTGAAGACCCCGGGGTTAATGCAGCCAGGGCAGCACAATTTAATCAAATGCCTCAATCTATCACTGTTGACCCACCTGACTCTGCGGTCCCTCTTAATAATCTCCCATCTCCTCCTGACACACTCACCATGTTTTTTGTGGTCTTCAGAGGTTATCGCCACAACTAGAGACTTTTATCATTCTCGGTGGGACTATAATTGTAATGACATTAATGGAAATATCATCACCACAGGTAGACTCATCAATATAAGTGGAGAAACATTATCCCTGTGGGTGGAAATGTCATTGTCGCTGTTAGAATCAACATAATTTCATAATTGCAGACAAGTAATCTGCTAGCAACCAGAGCAATCACAATGAGGTTTCTGGTGCAACAAACTATTTGAGGCTGATTTCCCCAAGTGTCAGTAACCAACCTCAAGCAACTATTTGCCAAGTAGTCGGGGAATACACATTTTCCCTAGTGACCAGAGGTGACCTGTCAGAGGTGACAGGTCTCTAGGGAGATTTTAGTTGCCACTAAAAGACTCAGACTCTAACTCTAAAAGTACTTTCAAAACAAGGCATCCAGACAGCAGCCAAAATAGAGAAAAAATGTTAATACTGTGTGTGTGAATTCACTGAATTAACAACACAGGTCTGAGTTTGTATCAGGACGGAAAGCCCTTTCTTGCAAATAGGTGTCTATTTAGGTAGATATGTCAGGTTTGTGTTTTAATAGTCATGCGATATATGAATAGTGCGATATATGATATATGAATAGTGCGATAATAGCTCTACAGATCTATTAAAGGTTAGAATAAGAGGTACATTTTCCATGCAGAGCATTTTACGACACCTTATTAGACATCTCTGTTGCTCCCTTTAATAATTCCAGTGAACCCAGCAACAAGCAGATGGTGCATCCTGTGTGAAAACCCCTTAGCCTGTGATAGAACTCTGGATTGAAGCAAACTAAGTGTTAAACAGTACAAAGAGTTCAGAGATGAAATCTGTACAAGAGGTTTGGTTTATGGAGACACCCTCTGTGGACTCTTGATGTGGAGATGTTCATCAATAACATCTGTAGATATTGCTTTAGTTGCGGATTATTACTCTGCTCTCTCAGGAGAGAGGTGTGCTTTATGTAAGGCTGACTCAGCCAAACACTTTGAGCCCCTGGGTTTGCTGGGAGAATTAAAATGATCTTTCAGCCACTGTTTCACTTGTTAGTGTTGAGCCTTATACATATAGGAGCTGCTGTTTTGGGCACATGGGACTTTATTCTCCTTTGTTGTGGAAATATGATATTATGGTTTCTACTTTCGTGCACGTCTGCATTTACATTTCAGTGCTTAAACTCGATAGTAAAGTCATGTAACCTCATTTTTGTGATGGTGTTTCAGTCACTTGAAGCTACGAGTAATACGCTGGTTACAGTTTCTCTTTGAATACTCTTCTTTGAGCATTGCAGTACTTCTGCTGAATCGAAAACCGCCACCTTCTTCCTCTTGGGGTTCACATCATGATCGTGACGAAAGCATTACACTTATCAAATGTACCAGGAGTCACAGTGCAATGATTTGGGTAGATGGAATACATACAAAGTGGAAGACTGTGACATGGAGGATTCACATCCTGAATATATGCCCTGAAGTTTAAGGAAAAGACTGTGGTTTACCTTAAATGTATGTATTTTTATATATATATATATATATACACATATTTTTTTTTTTTTTGCATTTTTGGCCACAGCAGCTTTTTGTGACAGTGGAGAGAGACAGATACAGGAGAAGACATGCAGGCAAATCGGCGACAGGCCGGGACGCGAACCCACACCGCAACATACGTATGTGGTTGCCGGCTTCACCACTAAGCCACCCAGGCACCTGTATTTTTCTATATTAAGCCTTATTTGCACAGGATTAGTATTACTGGAGGGCCTCGTGATGTAGAATTGATTGTTTGGTTGAAAACAAATGCACTGAAAACGAGCATACATTTTGATTTAGACTTATTAAACAGCTGATTAACAATATTTCCTTGTTATGTTCAAGTGCCAGTGTGCATGGTGTAAGGGGCTTGCAGAAGTTTCATTAGTGTGCAGATGGCTGTAACTATGAATAATTGTGTTTAATTGGCTTAGAATTAATTCATTATATCTACAAAGTCCTGCCATGCTGCGCTCCCAAAGGCCTTTCATGTTTTTTTTACACTAAAGTGACAGCCACCGTTTTCATACAAGTAGAAGAGGGAAAGGTAAGAAGAAATATTCCCAATATTGTGCAACCTTAAAGAAAACATACCACACCATTTTTAACAGCAGTTTTGACTTGGTAGCTCCACTATTGACTTGATTTTTTATTAACCCCTTAACTGGCAGCAAATAAAATCACCTGAAACAACTACATAACACCCTCTGGTTATTATTGGCTCTGAACAACCCATTTCATAGCCTATTAATCGGCTGCGTCTGGTCCGCGGGCCGAATGAAGTGCATTTATATGGCAGGCTAGACCCGCCCATTTTGACTGACACCTCATTCGGCCAATCATGTTAAGAAATGGGTTTCCCAGAGCCAATAATACTCAGAGGGCGTCACGTAGCTTTGTCAGGTGATTTGGTGCAGCCAGTTACATGATTGGCCGAATGACGTGTCAATAAAAATGGGAGGGTCTAGCCTGCCATATAAAAGGGACTACAAACGGCCCGTCACCGGGCCCTTGCCAGTTAAGGGGTAAACCAATTTTCTTTGTGTGTGTAGAACAATCTGTGCACTTATTCGCTGTCTTGCTTCATGACCCCCTTCTCTTGATGTTAAAATTCATAAGTTATTACTCCATCAATCCTGGCCCTAATGCAACAGAAAAGGCCTAAACCATGACACACCACCCTGTTTCACAGATGGAAAGTTTTTATGCTTGAGTGCAATCTTTTCCTTAATGAGTTCCATTTAAAACAGAAAGGTCTATTTTTGCATTGTCTGTGGACAAAGTGTTTTCCCCATAACCTTCTGTCCTGTCCAGATGGTGTTCAGCAAACTGCAGATGGGCAATAATGTTCTTTCTGAAGAAGAGAAGCTTTCTCTTTGCAACACTATAACGCACACCAATGTTCAACGGTGTTTTCCTGATGGTGGCCTTAGAGTATGTACACGATCACCAGCCAGTGTTCGAGAGGTGCTTGGAAGTTGCTCAGGGTTGCTTTGTGACAATTACACATCTTGGTCGACTGCCCCTGGAATATCCAGACCTTTTCCATTCTGTTAGGCATCACAATATTCTTCTTTTAAAGGCCCCCAGAAATCTTTCTTAGTGCAATGATAAAACATGTGTTGGGAAGATCAGACTGTGATAAATACCTTTTATTTAAATAATAAAACAGTGCTCCCACCCCATTGATGGAAATTCCATAAATATAATTTTATGTCTAAATTAAATGCTAATCCTGGACGTTTACTTTACTGCTACTACTGCTTACTAACTCTGCAGTACTGTGCAAAAGTCTTGAGCCACCCCCTACTTCTTGATATTTTGCCTCCAAGGAGACAGGCTTTGTCATTGTTTTTCAAAGTCGTCTTGGGCAGCAGTGCTCCAGGCTTTCTCAATGTATTTCAAATTTTTCTTTGGACACTGGCTGCTTTTTCACACATTTTCACCCCAGTTATTGTACCTGACCATTTTCAGTGAAATTATTATTTTTTTTTTTTTTGGGGGGGGGGGGGGGGGGGGGGGGGGGGCGCTTTGTTTGTTATATTACTTAACACTGAGCTGTGAATCATTCAAGCATAAAAGGGGCACCTAACTCAAGGGATGAGCCAGTGTTTTGTCTACACATAACTTGGCACTATCACTTGCAAAAACACACCATTTGGATAAGGTGCGCCATCTACTGTTTGTCAAAGCCTCATCAGTAATGGTCTCAGTGGAAGATTTTGATCCACCATGCAATACCATCTGGAAGGCATTTGACTGGCAACAGCTTAATTTTTCATTATGACAATGATCCCAAATACACTGCCAGTTCTGTTACACATTGGCCTCCACAGAGCCTGGACCTCAACTTTATTGAAGCAGTGTGGGATCATCTTGACTGAGAACAGAACAAAAGGCAGCCAACATCCAAAGATCTCTTAATGTCCTTCAAGAAGCCTGGAGAACTATTCCTGAAAATGACTTCAAGAAATGACAAGAGAGCTCACCTAAGAGAGTTCAGGCTGTGTTGAAGAATAGAAGTGGTCATATCAAATACTGACTTTCAAGCTCATTAGAACTGCACAAACCTTTTAAAAATTCTATACTGTATTTCAATGTATGTTTGCACATGCTTATATATTGGCTAGCAGAAAGAATGGCCACTCTCAGTAAATCTGTCCTCATATTGTTGCCTATGACAAACTGATAATGCATCTATTCCCTTAACATTAACTAAGAAAAATCCTCAGTGATGGCCACGTGTTACTCTTAAAAACCCTGTGAGGCCTAACAGACTTCATGGACACCACACTGCCACAGCAATTTGTCTCGGCAACCAGCTCAGAGAGAATCAATGCTGAATAAAGATTGAATTCATCCAGCATTTCATGGCAATTGACATATGCTTTTGACAAATCAAGTAATCCTATTTTATTGTTAAACTTTGCAACAGGTCCTGCATGAGGGAAAAGCATACTCATATAGTTGTTTAGACTGAAGTGGTAAGGTGTGCACATCCATGGATTCAAGGCCTTTTCCTGTGGCACTGAGGGCAAATAGACCTGTCACTTCCTTTGAAGCGCAGCCTGAATGTTTAGCTATAATGTGACTGCCAATTTCCTTCTTGCCCACCAGAACTGTGTCTTCCTGTCCTGCTCGGAGTCACAGGGGTCACCGCTGTAGAAACATTGTGTAGACACACTAATAAGAAGATCTGTTTCATTTGACTGATACCACTGGGAAACAACAAGCCTCTACCCAGCCTCCACCTCATTTTTAAAACCTCATTTCAAAGCCCCCTCCCGAGTCACACTCATTCCTCTCCCTCAGTGAAAGGCTGTTTTCATGTTGAGAAAAAATGCCGCTTGTACGAGAGAAATGGAACCACACCAGAGGGAGTTGAATACGAGGAGCGTGGTGGGTGAGTAAAACTGCAAGCAGGAATTGAGACATTTCACCAGATTGGAGAGCTGATTTGATAAACGGTGATGGGGACTGTTGAAGAGCAGAGTGGGATCTGTTGGAAATCACTTCCAGCAAGGTGATCTGGTAGTTTAGAGATTATTTTTTCTTCTCTAATTAGCTGATTTGACATTGGGTATTTGTTATATTCTAACTTCCACAGGAGAAAAAAAGGTTTGGGTATGTAATAATACGCAGGATAGAAATCTGTGCTTTGTAACTTCTCAGACAGATTCACACCAAATCCTGCCCACTCCAGGTGGAAAGAGCAGCAAACGCTGTTCATAATCTTTCACATACTCCTATAATTTGCTTAAACTGGTAGCTGGTTGAATTGCACTTACAGCTACATTAGGTCTCGGAGTTTGAAAAGAGCTCCAGAGAGCTGTTTCAATAATTGGAGCTCTTACTCCTACAGATATGGTTTGTTATGTCTCAGGCTGCACACACACATTGCTCTGAGTCATGGTAAACTCGCTCTTTGAATTACAGTATGAAAATGAAAAAAAGGAATGAGTAAGAAAGCATCAGGGGACTCTAATAGCTGACATTTGCTGCTATTTCTCCATCATTTGGTATAAAGAGAACCACTATAACAAGTTCTAGAGAGCTGACATAAGTTCCTCAAGGCTTAAAGTTATTTTTTGGATTGAAAGCTCTTTGCAGGCTTGGCACAGAAAGGGGCAGGGGAGGGGGAACTGAGGCCCTCGTGCTGGTTTAATGTAGTGGAGTCATCTATATCAACATATAGGACTGCGTCCACTTTAAAACAGCAACAAAGTCTGCAATATAGTGTTAAATATAATTTAGGATACTGCGTTGAATTGTAGGATACATTTTAGGGGTCTCCATGTTCCTTTTTGACCGCAAATTAAAACCCAATTAAAACCATAGTTACCAACAAATCACAGGGTTGAGCAGGTTCTGATGCAGGCTGTTTATTAGACATCTTAGTAGCACACAAATAGTTAAAAAGACAGACAGTAGCATATGAAGACTGAGTTACACACAGAGTAACAGAAAGGAAGAAAGAACCTGTTGATCATGCCCCGGCTTCCTCATCACATCCTCCGACCGAGGAGAGCCCGTGCTGAGGTTAATTATGAGTCCAAATAAAATCAAACTGTCCAGATGATCCATGGCGATGAGCAAGCTCTGTTGCAAAAAGTTACAAGTACTTAGAAATATACAAACACAAAAAACAAAGGACAAAAAGCAAAAAGGTAAAAGCAAGAAGCCCTCCCAGGAGGTTGTGCCTTAGTAGTTGCTGGAAAAACGGACAACACGGACAAAGACAGTCGCTACATCTTCTCTTCTCTTCTCCTCTTCTAACTGTGGTATTTGTACTCTTTCCCTTTCTTTGTCTAAGATTTGTGCTGAGTCTGCACTTTGTAAGCATACATTAGAAACTGTCATTAATTCTACTGACGTTATCTAAAAAGGCACAAACATCCCGGAGCATCTTCAATACATCAACAAGGCAGTAAGAAAAATTCATCACAGTAATTGTCAGTAACAACCTCCTTGAGGCCATCCTATGGTACTCTTGGAGAAGGATTTACAGCTGTCCACACTTACACTGACCAGATATGAGGGAGAAAGTGAGGCCCATTTTGCCCCCAGACTTGTTGCATGGACAGATTTACACTTTCTTGATTTGCATTTCCAAAATCTTTGGCTGTGCTACATGAGCAAGTTAGCCCATGGTTAGGCTCACTGGACAGATTTATCTTTACCACCAGAGTAAATCGAGAATTGGGCACCCCGTATGACAGGTGTCCTGTGCATGAACCCAAAAAAGGGCAGTTTTATGAGCTGAGACCCCTAAGCATGAATTTGAATGAGCAACAGGTTCATCACGGGGCTAGAGCAGAAGATGAGTATGCTCTGAGTATGATCTGAGAGGGCCTGCTTGGCCACAGCAGACTGTTAGGGAGGGGTAGCAGAGCTTCTGGGGGGCCCTGAACACAAATAAGAGCAATTCAAACAGGCCTCAAATCTTCCTGCTACTTTTAGACACACAATATGCATTTATTACAGTGTAGAAAGCAGTTTAGTTGCAAATAAACAGAAGTAGGAATAATAACTTTAAATGTCAGCATTGGGTAATAAAAATATTTCCCAACAGAATCCCTGCCATAGCATAACTGAATGTGAGTTTATACAAATGCAATCAGAGCTATGAAAATGACAAAAAAGGCATATATTTGCTATTGCGAATGGCAGAATGAAAAAGCTGGGTATGATAACAGCCAGTTACAATTTGTTTCACAGAGTTATTATCTTTGTAGCGATCAATATCCTGTTATTACACCGCCTATTACTACCAAACAGATCTTTCAGTTGTTGAAGTCTGTATGACCACAGTGTATAGTTACCTTTCTAGGATGGTGCAAATCAGACTTTCCCACTTGCAAGGTATGTCATTAAGGTGTAACCAAACCATACTGCATATGATACTGTACCATCAAGTTTTTGTGATCATATTGACTTGTTTACACATCCAAAACATGCACTTCCAAGCATGTTCCCCTCAGTAGAAAAGGATGAATGTTTCTGAGTATTTTTAAAACATGGATTTTTCCGAGTTCATTTTGAAAAATATTTCCATCCACATGAGAGCGCAAAAAAATTATTTTAAGGTCTGTCGAGCATGCGGAAATGCTGGCCAATCTAAAACCAACAAACAGTAACACGGCGCACAGTCTGTCACAAAAGGAAGTCATTTTGTGAGACAAAATCTCCATTTTCCTTGTCCACATGTAAATGCAGAAATGGAGCTTGCAAAATTCTTCACCCTGCCAGGAGTTTTTCAAAAGCTACTTTCTCGATGATCCAAAACAGCATTTATGTGTGGATGAAAGGTCAAAACAAAATATTCATGTGCGTGTGGGTGTAGCCTAAAATGGCAATACAAAAATCGAGGGTTTTGTGCCTAAACTTTTTCTTTTTTTGTTATAGCAGCATGTGTTTCCATATAGAATAATAGGGGTTGAAAAAAAGTTTTGGTAATGAACATCCATCTATTTTTCTATCCGCTTATTCAATGAAGGTTCACGGGGTTGGAGCCTATCCCAGTTTCAGGGGTGAGTTTACACTGCATTGCAATTTATAAATTAACAAGAATAGTTAAATTACTTTTAATATCATGAGTTTTATGTTTAAAAATACTAAGGTAATGAATAATGGCATATGCTGCTGGCAAACCCATTCAGCCCTTTATTATTGAATGTCAGTTCAATTAGATATACATTTCAAAAGCAACCTAATTAGTAGAATGGCTGATTGTACTGTATAAGAGTAATTCAGAAAAATAATTGCAGAGTTCAATAGTACTGAAATGCAAAGAGCTATTGTCCCATTTAACTTCACGATCTGTAAATAAGTTGAAAAAACAGAGTAAGATATTGTACAGTATATATAACTGTATAACACACTGCTTGGTTCTGTGAAATCAGCAGCAGCATCAAATGCAGGTAAAACAGAAGCTGCTTGGCATCACAACAATGGTGTTGACTTTGGCCACTCATCATCACAGGCTGGAGAACCAAGTACAAACACACAGATGACACAATGAGTCATGAAGCCAGCTAAATCCACTGACAGTCATCATGGGTTTATGTGTGTTTCTGTGTGTGAGTTTATAGGTCAATTTTGAGAGAAAGTTTGAGTGTGAGCACATCAATATGGGACTATGGTGACTGCTTGTGTTTTTCTGTTTAAGTGGCTCTGGGATCAGAAAGGCAGGGCTGGCAATGCATGAAATTCAGCGCACCGGGCAAAAGTGCCTACAATGAGTACACACTGCAGGCTAAAAACACACACACACACACATACTCCCACACGCACAAGTGCGCACGGCACACACCAGGGAATTCACTAAGACACACGCATCCTTCTTTATCGCGTGCATGTGAATTTCTTCCCCTTCTGTAGCCTGAGGCTGATTTATTACACAAATTAAAATTTCTGACAAGGGAAATCAAAGAAAAATTAAATAAAATAAAAACAGTTTCTACTCTATCAATCTCTGACAAAACAACAAAACACAAATAAACCCATGCATTCATGCAGTTTAATGCATACACACAAACCCACACTCACACATACAGTAAATGCAGACTACATTGTATGTGTGAGTAAATAGCTGCTTGTCAAATCCAAGCTATTCAAGGAGCTCACTGATGAAGGATTGTATTCACCAACTTCAGCATAGAGTGAAAACATATTGTACTACATGATAAAGCCTGTAAGAGTTTGTACAAGTCTGCTGATAGTAGATTTGAACAATGACACACATTGCTGTACATGTATGAGTTACCATAAAACTAGCAAAACTGTTTTTTCACTGCATACATTTCCAGCATGCCATTGAAATACTATATATCTGTTTACAGCCTGCAATAGTGAAAATGGTTTCTACTGCCATTTTAAAACATTGAATTGTGAGCTTTATAGTAACGTACAATAATATTGAACCTATAGTAATATAGTAAATTATAATGCAGTTCATGCTTTGTTCCCTGCAGTTTCTTTTCAGCATCAGAAGTGTTACTGAAGTAGTGTGCTTTTTAGACCGACTGTAGATAAAAGATGGACCTAGCGAGTTAGAGAGTTAAGGTGCTTCTGAAAGAAAGCGACAGAATGAATACCATACCATACCATCTTTATTTATAAAGCACTTTAAAACAACCACAGCTGACACAAAGTGCTGTACATTAAAACACAAATAAATAACAATTTAATAACTCTTTCAGGTTAAAAAAAAAAAAACACAGTTTAAAACTAGATCCCGCTGGAGTTAAAAGCCAAGGAAAAAAGATGGGTTTTAAGACGAACTTCAAAAGTGGACAGTGAAGGGGCCGCTCTAACCTGCAAAGGCAAGTCATTCCATAACTTAGGACCAACAACAGAGAAAGCCCTGTCCCCTCTGAGCTTCCTTCTTGATCTTGGTACCTCCAAGAGCAGCTGGTCTGCTGACCTGAGAGACCGGCAAGGTATGTAGGGGTGAAGAAGCTCAGAGAGGTAAGGCGGGGCAAGATTGTGCAAAGATTTAAAAACAAACATAAGAATTTTAAAATGAATTCTAAAATGTACAGGAAACCAGTGAAGTGAGGCCAGGACAGAGGTCATGTGCTCTCTCTTTTGAGTTCCCATCAAAAGTCGTGCAGCAGCATTTTGAACCAGCTGCAGACGTGAGAGTAGCGACTGACTGACTCCAAAATAAAGTGAATTACAGTAATCCAGTCGAGATAAAATAAAAGCATGGATCACTGTTTCAAAATGCTGACTAGATAGAAATGCTTTTACTGATGCCAATTGCTTCAAATGATAAAAACTGGACTTAACCACAGCTCTGATTTGGCTGTCCAATTTAAAATCACTGTCCACCTTAAAACCAAGATCAGTAATAATGGGTTTAAAATATACCTCCAAGGGTCCCAGGTCAACAGAGGAGGACTCACAGGAGCCACTGGGTCCAAACACCATTACCTCTGTTTTCTTTTCATTAAAATTTAAAAAGTTCAAGGCCAACCAACCTTTAATATCACCTAGACATGCCAGGAGATGTTTTATGGAATGGATATCCTTCTTCTTCAAGGGCAAATAAATTTGACAGTCGTCAGCATAACAATGAAATGAGATTCCATGTTTTCTGAGGATAGAACCCAGAGGCAGTAAATACAGTGAGAAAAGCAGTGGGCCCAGAATTGAGCCCTGTGGGACACCACATGGCAGAGAAGCAGCAGATGATTCAGCATCAAGAATGTTCACAGAAAAAGTTCTCTCTGCCAGGTAAGAGCTGAACCATTTAAGAACAGTGCCACCAATGCCTACTAAGTGGTGTAAACGAGATATTACAATGTTGTGATCTACTGTATCAAAGGCAGCAGTTAGGTCAAGTAAAACCAGAACAACATGGTTCCCAGAATCACATGCAAGAAGGATGTCGTTAAAGACTCTTAATAAAGCAGATTGTGTGCTATGAAGGGTTTTAAAACCTGACTGAAAAACCTCCAGGGTGCTATTCTCATCTAAAAACTGTTTCAGCTGACAGTATACAATTTTTTCTAAAACCTTAGAAAGAAAAGGCAGCTTGGAAATAGGCCGATAATTAGCCAGCACAGCAGGATCAAGACCAGGTTTCTTAAGCAGTGGCTGGACTACTGCATGTTTCAAAATAGCAGGGACCACACCTGAGGACAGACTGCTATTTATAATGGTAAGAACAGGCTGCCCTATACTAGCCCTTTCATGCATGGATGACACTACAGTGTACAGCTGATTAAAAGTTGTTTATCTCTTCAAATGTATAAAATCTTGGGCACTGTTCCACATAGTCAACTGCAGGTGGTGCTATTTCACCCTTTCATACAAAAAAACCCATTGAAAATCCTCTGAGAGGGCTACAGGTGTCACTGATTCCAAGATGGCTGATGGAGACGAAAAGAGATCAGGCACCTTCGCTATCCCAGCGTCTACCTTCTATAAAAAGAATCCACTTAAGGTAAAAAAAATAAAATAAGACTAATGAGCATCTTAGGTAACATAATGTCCAAGAAATACCTCAATTTTGATTTTACATTTGGAGAAAATACTAATTTTCCATGTGTACACTGTAGTGACCATTATGCACTGGCCATGTCTACATGGCCATGTGCATGTGCTATTTCCACTGTGTTCTAGCTAGTCATCACTGAATGTTTGCACTTTCAATGCATATTTTATGCATTGAAAATGTTTTGTTTCTTTATATTTTATAGAGCTTCAAGAGACAGGAGTACATAGTTATAGAGGAGTTTCCTGAATCAAGTGAGGAAGAGTGTGGTGACAGTAGCAGTGATGAGGATTGGATTCCAGAACAGAAAGGTGCAAGCAGAGTAGCCAGATCCAGCAGTGACAGCGATGAGGGAGATGAGGCACAGGAGGAAGAATATGAGGGTCAGGGAGAAGAAAGTGAGGCACATGCGGCAGAAGATGAGAGTCAGGAGGAAGATGAGGCTGAGGAAGCTGAGAATTCACCACCGCCCAGAGCTCAGGGAAAGAAAGCAAAAGGAAAAGGTGTCAGAAATATATGGAAAGTTATGGATAATGAGTTTGGAGGAGATCTACCCACTTTCTTAGGAGAGAGCCAGATGAATGTAGAGGGAAGGGATCCAATAGACTTCTTCTCACATCTTTTCACACAGGAGATGATAGACAACATTGTCTTCAATACCAACCTGTATGCTTTCCAAAAAGTACATGAGAATCTGGGACTGATCTCTGAAGAGTTCAAAACATTCCTGGGAATGAACATGGTAATGTCCTACATAAGGTACCCAAGAGCAAGGATGTACTGGTCCTCAGAGCAAGGACTTCACCTTGATTTGGTTGCCAATGCCATGCCAATCAACAGGTTTGAGAAGATCATGAGATATGTTCACTTTGTGGACAATTACTCCATTGACCCCGAGAATGCAGACAGGTTTGTGAAAATCAGATCATTCCTGAATGCTCTCCAGGGCACATTCAGTGCATCGCTTGATCCAGAGGAGTATCAGTCTGTGGACGAGATGATGATACCCTTCAAAGGACGTCTGTCCATAAAGCAATATGTCCCCAAAAAGCCGAAGCCCTGGGGAGTGAAGGTTTGGGTGAGAGCTGGGTCCTCTGGCAACATGTATAGCTTCGAACCATACCAGGGTCCCTCTGGAGGACGAGGAGAAATAAGCCAACTTGGAATGGCTGGAGATGTTGTGATGCGCCTCTGTGAGGACCTGCAGGACCGAAACCACAAGGTGTTTTTCGATAACTTCTTTTGTACCATTCCCCTCCTCCAGGCTTTGAAGCATCAAGGCATCTTCGGCACTGGCACATGCCGGAAGAACAGGCTCCATGGAGCACAGGAAAAGCTAAAAACAGAAAAGCAGCTGAAGAAAGAGGGAAGAGGGTCCGTCTCGGTTGTGACGAGTGCCCAAAACATAACTGTCACACGCTGGATGGACAGTTCAGTTATCCATATGGCCTCTTCCTGCAGTGGTGTGTCTCCAACTGATGAAGCAGAAAGATGGAGCAAGAAAGAGAAGAAGATGCTGAAGGTCCAAAGACCATTTGCTGTAAAGCTCTATAATCAGCACATGGGAGGAGTCGACCAGATGGATCAGATGGTGGCAGCGTATCCCCACAGATGACGAAACAAGAGGTGGTACATCAGAGTCTTCTTTCACTTGGTGGACGTCGCAGTTGTGAATGCCTGGTTCCTGTACAGGATGTCTGGGAATGAAGCAAAAGACCTCCTGCACTTCAAGGCATCAACAGCTCGTGCTCTGATCAATGCAGGTTCTGTGACGATTCGCTCCCGAGGCAGACCCAGCGCCATTCCACCACCGTTGAAGCGAAGAGCTGTGGTCAAGGTTCCTCCTGAGGTCCGGTATGCAGCTGGAAACCATTGGCCCAAGCTCAACGTGACAAATGCCATGAGGTGCAGTGATGAGAGCTGTCGCCGGAGAACCAAGTACATCTGCTTGCAGTGTGTTGTGTTTGTGTGCCCTGATTGCTTCGCCAACTTTCATTTCAGGAGATAATTGAAAGAAGAGATGCCACTTTCCATCCTTTCATCCATTCATCAATCAATCCATCTCTTCTCCATACCCTGATTTATCCCCTCCACCAGTCCATTACTCCTGTTACTTTGGTTGAGAGTACGTTCAGTGACTGTTTAGAGGGTGAGAGGATGTGACTACAGAATGAGAGTTCTGTAACCTCTTACTGGGTGAGAGTATGAGTTCAGTGACTATTTACATGGTCATAAGGGATGTGTGTGTGTGTTTGTGTGTTTCTAAAGTGATATGAATTGACAATAAAGTGATTTGAAATAAATTGAGTCGTTCGAGTGAATAGTATAAAGTATGTAGTGCACCCTTTGCCAGGCAGAATAAGGTATACTACAGGCAGGAAAGACTAGTAATGAATGTGGTGTGATTATACAGGTATACTGGGATATTATTTCAAGATTTGCACAGTATTTCAACAAATTACCCTATAATTCTTTGTTTTAAGGAAAGCGCACAGAGTACACTGTAGTGTACAAAAATATATCTCCTTAGGGGATGGAGATAGAAAAAAAAATTTTTCTCAGTATGTTTTTGTACCCTTATGGAACCCTAAAATCACTGGATAAAAAAATCTGTAATCAAAATTTAATAATTCATGCATGAGAGGGCTAGATAAAATTTCTTTATAAAAGAAATGGAGGGACAGGATCACGGGGGGAACCTGATGGCTTAATATGGCCAACCACATCCTCTAAAAGTGAGAGAGTCACAGACTCAAACTGACTGAAAACAGCAGAGCAAGGGACTGAAACAGAGGGGTCAGAACCAGGAGCTGTGATAAGAGCCCTGGTACTAGCAACCTTTTCAATAAAAAAACGCAGAAAATTATTGCACGTGTCAGGAGAAGCTTCCAAACAGGCATTCTGTGGAGCATCAAGCACAGAGTTAATAGTGTTAAACAAAACACGTGGGTTATGGCTGTTGGAGGAAATAATTTTTGCAAAGTATTCCCTTTTTGCCTCTTAAACCGTGCTCTGGTAGTGACGCCAGCAGTCTTTTAAAATTTGAAGAGTCACCTGCAGTTTATCTTTTTTCCACCTTCGTTCAGCTCGGCGACATTCCCTCCTCACAGCACGAGTTCTGTCATTAAACCACGGCTCAGGTTTAGTCTTTGGCTGCCTGGTTTTTAATGGAGCCACCGAGTCCAGGATGGTTTGACAGGAAGAGTAGAACCAAGAAATAAGCTCTTCTGTATCCGAGGAGAGAAAGTCAGACGAACCACAGAGGTGAAAAAAAGCAGTAGAAAACTGAGCGGCAGTGGACGGGTTCATAACCCGACAGCGCCAAACAGGAGCGCGAGTTTTAACTGCAGTACGTGTCAAACTAACAGTGAATAACACAGGCAGATGATCCGAGAATAGAGTCACAGATTTCCAGGTTAGTCACAGGCAGACCGCAGGAAAGAACCAGGTCCAGTGTGTGTCCGTGCTCATGTGTAGGGCCGGGTACGGCCTGTACCAGGTTAAAAGAGTCAAGAAGGCTTAAAAAGTCCTTTACCGGTGGCTTATCAGGACAACACACATGTATATTAAAATCTCCAACAATAAGAACATATTCATAATTAGGTATAATCCCTGCTAGAAAATCAGAGAAGTCATTTATGAAGTTTTTGTTGTATTTGGGGGGCCGGTAAACCACAGCGCAGAAAACCGGGTTAATGTGCCTCATCTCAAACGAGGTAAACCCAAAGCTGGAGAATGACGACTGTAGAAAGCACTGCTTACATTTGTAGTCCTGTTTGTGAACAGTCGCTGTGCCTCCGCCCCTCCCTGAAGCCCGCGGTGAGTTAAAATAACAACAATCCTCTGGTAAAAGCTCAGACAGAGCACTGGACTCACCAACACTCAGCCACGTCTCAGTCACAAACAGAAGATCCAGGTTACGGGAACTAAAAAAGTCCCGAAGAAGAAAAGTTTTATTCGCCAGCGACCTGGCATTTACCAGGCCAATCCTGACAGGAACTGGAGCATGGGCTCCAACAAGTCGGGAAACCCGGCACAGCGGTCTCAGGTTTCGGAGACATTGTCGGCGCATGTTGAGCCGGAGAGGGCATGGGCGGCGGGGCCGAAGGGCTTCAAAGCCGACAACGGGCACCAAACAGGCATCAACGGGATCCAGGAAACGATCCATGCAGCGATCGGGTAGAAGCAGAAGAGTGCGTCAGGTAAAATTTCAGCTTCACCAGCCGGCCGCTTCTTCGATGATGACGTCTCCGCCGGGAAGTCAGCGCAGGAACCCGCCACAGATGACTCGGAATCTCCGACAGAAACGGGGGCAAGGATTGCTGTCCACCAACACCAAATATCACCATGTCCTGGACCGAAGGTTGGAGGTCCAGTAGTGTTGGGCGATCAGACACCAGCAGAGACTCAGTTCCATAAATGACAGGTTAAAAACAATATAAACACAAACAAACATGAGAATGACAGACGAGCAGCCACACACACCGGCGCCATCCTGGCAGAATGTTTGATGCCACTTCATTCTTTCTAACAGCCAGCAGGTGGCCATTCTTCCTCTGGTTGCAAAAGGAAGTTTGATTGTATCAAAGTCAATTTGAACCTCTTACATTATCAAATTTATGACCCAAGTGTAAATAATTTCCTAATGACTCTATGGTCAAGTTTTTTCTAAGTGTGAAGAGTGAAAGAGAAGTTAGAGTAAGGTTGCTTTGGGGTTGGACCAAATGAATGTGCAGTGCCCCTCAGTAAAAATAAAAACAAGATGATGATGGTCAGAATGCTTGACTCAAGGCTTTGAAGCAGGAGTCTACAAATCAACGGTCATGATGGCTATATCCATCTTCTGTATACTTAATCTATCTATATCTATTTTGTCAGAAATTATTAATAAATCCAGGCTCACTTTGTCCAAATTAAACTATCAACATTTAAATAATTTGTAAGTTTTTGACAATGGGAAAATAGATTGAATGATTTAGTTTAATTAGGACAGTGTAGTTTAGTTAAATCACATTTAAACATAACTTATATCCTAATTCATTAAATAGCTGGAGCATTAAATACCTGTTAAGATAAGACATGCATTAGCAATTCTGTTGATCAGGCTTTTTTATAGTGCAGTGACGTGGATCTTGGTTTTAAACCTAAGTTTTAGATCTCATATCATTTATAAAATATAAAACAAAAAAAGTACAAATGCCCGAAGGATTTTTTTTTCCATAATTAAACAGATATAATATTTGGCTATAACCACAGACCGTGTTACTGTATATTTCATCCTGAATTTTGAAACATTTTACAAATTCTTCATCTCTTGGCAACATTTAGGAATGCTCTCATTACAATGGGGTGCAATTCTTTGCAAACAGCATTATACAGCAAATGCAGGAGATGCACGAATTTCCGCCACTGGTGACTTGAAAAGTGCTCAGTGGCATTTGATAGAATGGGAGAAAGGCCAGAAAACAGAAAGAACTGCGGAGTCCAATCACCATCAGGACTTGTGATTATAGCCTGGATGCAGAGGCGAGCGGTTTGGTGTCAGGGTGCATTGCGGCACGCGCACTGCCAATTTATGAACACACGCTTTGTGTCTGAACACAAAGACCTGAGCAAGCAATTTCCTCACTGACCTGACAGCAGCAATTTCACATCAGCCTCTGTCTTACAACCTTTTCTTCTATGCTCTCACTTGCACACATACACTTCCTTCTAGACATGCTAATGGCACCAAATTGGCCCTGCAGTTATGGTCATATTAAGTTTAAATTAGCTCCAAATGACATTGAAATTATTTTCTAAATGACTTGAATCTGACTTCTGCCACAATCTACTGTCTCCCATGGCAACTGGAGAAAGGAACTCTGACTGTTCATTTGCATTTCATTGCCAAAATAAAGTAAAAATCACAACATCAGGTGACAATGCAGGGAGGTGAACCACCAGAGGGAAAAGAACAGAAGAACAGAGAAGAAAGAGATAGAGAGCAAGTCTGTGGTGTTCATGAAGTATGGCACCCCGTGCTGCTACGCTGGTTTACTCTTGTGGTAACTTCCACTGCAGACTAATCTTTATAATAAAATCTTTCAACTTTAATTTAAAGGTAAGTGCGTTTTAATTCCAGTCACATTACCAGTAAAATATGAACCTTTGTGTTAACTTTCAGTTTCTTTGCACCTATAAGGTCTATACCAGACTGTTCAACCTGAAGGCATTCTGGATAAAAACACAGTAAAAGATGAAGGAAACAAAGATAAATGGTGAAGAAAAAAAAAGAATTATGAACAAAAACCTGTCTGTTAGTCTTACAGATGATCCACACACATGCCTTTCCATGCACTGGTCACACGTCATTCCTGATGCACCAGCCCTGCAACGGCACTGGCCAGTGACAGGGTCACATGGTCCGGGCAACGCACCCCACAGGGAACACTTACACTCCTCACAGTGACCGCCTGGTATCCTTGGGTTACCATGGTAACCAGTGGAACACCTAAACAGGGTGATCACATAGAGAGAAAGCTCAAAATGAACCACATTTTAACATATTTTCACCCTACATTGTAAACAGTTTACCACAAAGGATCTCAGACCCCACCAGCATAGTGCTCACAGTGGGGTCTGGAAATCTGAGATAATACCAGAAAAAAAACTCGTGTTTTCATGCAAACCTCAAGTGCATTAGAGTAAAATTAAGACACGGCACATGCTAGAATATTCTTAAAGATTCAGCTTTACCGTTTATTTAGCTGATTGCTATTATCATGAAAAAAACTATGTCTCAAATATAAGCCAAAAAAAAAAAAAAAAAGTCCTTGCTCTTCGCGCTTGGCAGTCATCTTGGCAACACTGTTGGGTACTTATATCAGGCTAACAAGCAAAGCCCTTATCTAAAGAAAGAGATGTATGTATACAATCGAAGCTGAGAACTTGAACAAATTTGAGATGTACACTTACCATCTTTACTATGATAATAAGCAGATAGATTAGATTAGATTAGATTCAACTTTATTGTCATTACACATGTACAATACAAGGCAACGAAATGTAGTTTAGCATCTAACCAGTAGTGCAATAAGCAATAGTTAAACAGTAATCGAATATAATGAATATGCTTGTGAGTATATTAATGTGAATATATTAGAGGTATTATAGACATACAGTTAAAATATAAAGGTGCTATACATATGTATGAAAGAATTTATCAATTTAAATCTCAATATGAGATGGATGTTTTTATGTCCGCATTTCAATACAAAATGTGCTAAATGAGTAAAACTATGAGAATATGCAATATACAATTATACAGTGATGTACCATGTAACAAGTGATGTAAATAAATGTGGTACAGTCAATGTCCAGGATGTAAGTGAATGTTAATGGTGGACAGAGTTCAGTAAGGAGACAGCTCTGGGGAAAAAGCTGTTCTTCAGTCTGGTCGTCCTGGTCCGTAGGCTTCTAAAGCGCCTGCCAGAGGGCAGAGTGACAAAAAGTCTATGAGCAGGGTGATAGGGGTCTTTAAGAATACTGCGAGCACGCCGCAGACAACGCTTCGTCTGGATGTCCTCAACTGATGGAAGTGAAGTCCCTGTGATCTTCTGGGCCGTTTTCACTACTCGCTGTAGAGTCTTGCGGTCTGCGACAGTGCAGTTTCCATACCAGACTGTAATACAGCTGGTCAGGATACTTTCTATTGCACAGCGATAAAAGTTCACAAGGATGGTCGAAGACAAGTGTTGTCTCCTTAGTGTCCTCAAGAAAAAGAGGCGCTGGTGAGCCTTCTTGACCAGGCTAGAAGTGTTTGTGGTCCAGGAGAGGTCTTCTGTTATGTGTATTCCCAGGAACTTGAAACTGGCGACACGTTCAACAGCCATCCCCATGATGTAGATGGGGTCAGGTTTGTCACTTTTTATCTTCCTGAAATCTACAATAAGTTCCTTTGTCTTACTGGTATTAAGGAGCAGGTTATTGTTAGCACACCACATGGCCAGATGCTCCACTTCCTCCCTGTAGGATGTCTCATCGTTGTTGCTGATGAGGCCGATCACTGTGATGTCATCAGCAAACTTGATCATGGAGTTAGATGCATGAACAGTTTTGCAGTCGTGAGTGAAGAGGGAGTAGAGAAATGGACTCAATACACAGCCCTGTGGTACACCTGTGTTAAGTGAGATGATGGTAGAATGGGTGTGGCCTGACCTAACATGCTGAGGCCTGTTGGTCAGAAAGTCCTTAATCCAAAGGCAGAGGGAGGGGTTAATGTCCAGATCTCCAAGTTTTGTGACTAACTTGGCAGGGATTATGGTATTAAATGCTGAGCTGAAATCAACAAATAGCATTCGTGCATATGTGTTATTGTTGTCCAAGTGTGAGAGCGCGGAATGTAGCGCAATGGAGACTGCATCCTCGGTACTCCTATTGCTTCGGTAAGCAAACTGATGAGAGTCCAGTGTGGATGGGAGGCAGTCCTTCAGTCGTACCAGGACGAGTCGCTCAAAGCACTTCATGATGATGGGTGTGAGTGCTATGGGACGATAATCATTTAGACACATTGGGTTGGAATGTTTCGGCACTGGTATGATCGTTGTGGATTTGAAGCATGTTGGTACAGCTGACTGGGTGAGGGACAGGTTGAAGATGTCTGTAAAAACTTCAGTGAGCTGCTCCGCACATGCTCTCAGTACACGCCCAGGAATGCCATCAGGGCCAGCAGCCTTGCGTGTGTTGATCCGGTTCAGTGCAGCATAGACGTCTGTAGAGGTGAGTGTGAAGGGCTGGACATCTGCAGAAGGTCTGATGTTGATAGCTGCCTCCCTGTTGTCTTTGTCAAAGCGAGCATAGAAGTCATTTAGCTTGTTCAGGAAGGAGACGTCTGCAGTAACCAGAGTGGAATTGCTGGGCTTATACTCACAGATGGCCTGAATGCCCTGCCACATGCGTCGGGGGTCAGAGTTGGAAAAATGATCTTCCACTTTAAGCTTATAACGGAGCTTGGCCTTTTTGATGCCCCGCCTTAGTTTTGCCCTGGATATACTATAGGCCTGTGCATCACCTGATTTAAAGGCGATGTCACGATCCTTCAGCAGAAGACGTACTTCCTTGTTCTTCCACGGTTTCTGGTTTGGGTATGTGATGATCTGTTTCTGTGAAGTGACACTGTCAATGTTGGTCCTGATATAGTCCAGCACAGTGGAGGTGTATGTATTAATATCTATATGAGAGCCACAAGTAGCCTGCGAAGCAAACATACTCCAGTCAGTGTGATGAAACCTGTCCTGAAGTACAGAGTCTGTCTCCGTTGGCCAGACCTTGATAGTTGTTACTGTTGGCTTCACCCGTTTGATTAACGGAGAGTACTTTGGAATGAGAAACAAAGAAAGATGATCTGACTTTCCCAGGTGGGGGAGGGGGGTCACAGTGTAGGCTCCAGAAATATTTGTATAAACATGATCCAAGGTTTTGTTTCCTCTTGTATTGCAGGAAACATGCTGGTAAAATTTTGGGAGTGCTGTCTTTAAGTTTGAGTGATTAAAATCTCCAGCAACTATAAACGCAGCCTTTGGATGGGCAGTCTGTTGTTTGCTAATGGCTGAGTAAAGTTCGTTTATAGCCAGTTTGGCATTAGCATCCGGAGGTATATAGACTGCAGTTATAATAGTGGAAGCGAACTCCCTTGGCAGATAAAAAGGTCTACACTTGATCATGAAAAATTCGAGATTAGCTGAACAGTGTCTTTCAACAATGGTAAAGTTTGTGCACCAAGCCTTGTTAATATAAATACACAGTCCACCACCCCTGGTCTTACCAGAGTCATCAGCTGTTCTATCTGCCCGAAGTGTGTAGCATCCCGCAAGCTTGATAGCCTTGTCGGGTATGTTGCCATTTAACCATGTTTCCGTGAAGATCATAGCATTGCAGTTCATAAGTCTCCTACTGTAGGTGATGCGGAGTCATATCTCGTCCATTTTATTCACCAGAGACCACACATTAGCGAGAAAAATGCTGGGTAGCGGAAGCCGATGCGGTGTTAGCTTTAGCCTAGCTTTCACTCCTCCACGCTTCCTTCGCCTTTGTTTACGGACTCTACGCCGCCCGCGATCACTTCCACCCAGCTGGGTAGAGTGTGTAGTAGCCTCCGAGATACGACTGCTACCACACAGTTGAAGCTATTGCTAATCCCAATTGTGTGCATGCATCACCGCAACCAAACTGAAAATCCATTTCCTGGTTTGACTGGTATGAAGCAGACGATTGGCTCTTTGGGGACAGGGACGCACCAACTGCCATCTTCACAGTACTGAATGCTCCCATAGATTTCCATTCACCATTTTCCATCCATAATTTCTAATTCTAGTACCACTAGTCATCTCAGACTTCAGGATTACACTCTGCATCACCTTGTCATCCCAAAATGTCATTGAGCATTTAAATATGTAGTCCACATTGTGTGTGTGTGTGTGTCTGACCTCTCACAATATTTCCCCTCATATCCTTCAGGACAGGCAGTACAGCGGTAGTCATCAAGTCCTTCTGCTACACAGGTGGGACAGAAACTGGATATAGAAAGTGATTTTTCACAGACATTACAAAAAAATATGTTAAAACCTCGGACTATGCCATAGAATCCCGGAGCACAGCGTTCACACCGATCACCCTCTGTGTTGTCTTGACATTTCTACCAACGGAAATACACACACATAAAAAATAATATTATGTATGTATGCAAAGACCCTCTATTTACCTTCAGTCATTCTCCAACTCCCCCATGACTCTAACCTACACCAATATGTGGGTGCAAAAATATCCATCATCCACCACCCAGAAATTCCTGGTATGTGTTGGGAGGGGATATAAATACAGAATGTCACACTGAGCATAATGAAGGCAGCTTTAAGAACTCATGTTGCCTGTCCAGAAAGTTTTTTATCTCAAAAAACAACATTTTCAGGTTAATTAACAGTGATACACTTTGATTTGGACATTATTTTGAGAATTTGCTCTGGCACAATAAAAACATGACACCAAATTTGCTTTAGCAAGATGATAAACACTTTTTTTTTTGGGAATGACTTATAGGCATTTCTGGGTTAATAGGAATCTATTCAAGTGCATGTAGACTTAGAAAAAACTCTTAGAAAAAACTCTACTTCTCTGTTGTTAGTTTCACCAACAGCAGAGAAGTAGAAATAATAGCAGCATGCCTCCCTGCTGTCACTTCAGTTTTTTTTGTGCTGTTAGCACAAAAAAACTCAACACTTTTGAACACTTTTGTGCTTAGCTTTGAGGTGGACACTTTAGAGACTCTTAGTGACATGTTTGATGTTGACAGATGGGTCATTTCAGTTTAAATCTATTCAATGTCAAGAGCCTGCCATCTCTTTGATTTTCTTGTTTCTAGAGCGACAAACAGATGAACATAGTGACTTTTGTTTGTCAGCAAAATTATTTAAGCAAGTTACTGTCTTTACACACATGTATACTGTATATACACTCACGAGCCACTTTGTCAGGTGCACTTGTTCAACTGCTCATTAATGCTAAGATCTAATCAGCCAATCACATGGTAGCAACTCAATGCATTTAGGGATGCACACATGGTCAAGATGGTTTCGTTTAAACTGAGCATCAGAATGGGGAAGGAAGATGATTTAAGTGCCTTTGAACATGGCGTGGTTGCTTGTGCTGGTGAGCTATTGGGATTTTCCCACACAACCAGCTGTAGGGTTTACAGAATCATCTGAAAAAGAGAAACTATGCCATGAGTGGCAGTTCTCTGGGCGAAAATGCCTTGCTGCTGTCAGAAGAGAATTACGGCCAGACTTCTTTGAGCTGATACACAGTAAAAATGCCAGTGTTAAAATCTTAGGTGTAGTGTTAAATAAAAAGTGTTGGTGTTGTATTAACAACACACAGCTGTAAAATAACACTGCCGGTGTAAGTTCTTACATATTTAAGTTTTTAAATTCAAGCGTTAATTGGTTGGTGTTGCTTAAGCCACGCCTTCGCTTTACGGCTGCAAAGTGCCGTCTGCTTTCTGTCGGTTGCCAGCAGTCGCTCGGTCGGACATTACCGTTTCTTTTAACCCGCAGAAGACAAAATTACTTCCTAAAGGTAAGTTAAATGTCCAGACTTGATGTTTTGATAGAAATGTGCTTTTTAGTTTGTGACATCAAAAAATATACTATATTTAACCTATTTTGAATGGAAAGTTCACCAAATTCAAGGTCCCGCCATTTTACCAAATCTAGGGAGCGGTAAATTTGAATTCTAATGTTATATTTGGTCAGTTCTAGTAGTCATTTTACAGCGTAAATATGACACGTCTGGCGGTATGGCCTTAAATATTGTCGATGTGTGCATTTACAAAGCTAGCAATACAAACTGCTAATGAGCCTTCAAGAGGACGTGGGGGACGTTCCCTCCAAAAACCATGCTAGCTAGCCATTGATCGCCAGGCTCTGAACCTTGCTGAGGCGCCCTCGCGCACGGCTGAGGATTTCATAGTTTTACTTTTGGACCTCTGCTGTCACTGCATTTAACAAACAGGAGCTGACTCCGTCTGGGCTAGCTCGCTATCATCGCCGTTTGCGCTTATATCATTTAAACAAAATTTGCCATCTACCACAGAGCAGGGGCAGTTTCATTCACAACGGGTGTGCGCACGCTTGATTTCGTGGGCTACAGAAATCAAAATGACAACCGGCATAAACGGGAGAAGTTAGAGGAAAAGGGAAGAGCAAAGGAAAATTTCAGGCTTTCTATTTAAAAAAAAAAAAAATCAAAGCATGAAAGGTAAATACCAACCTTCATGTATTTTGATACACAAATTAAACATTTAATGCAAAATGTAGGGCTGCAACAATTCCTCGAGTAACTCAAATAATCCTAAAAATCTTCGATACAAATTTGTTGCTTCGATGTTTCCTTTTAATGCTGCAGCTTAGGTGTCTCCGTGTAAGCGGAGCATTTCATTCACATTAGGGACCCTTTAACTGGAGTGGATATTTGCTGACAGGTTTTTCCACGCCCCCACTGCGCTGTGCTGTGAGTGTGCGCATGTGCGTTGTACTTGCTGTGCAGAGAATGTTAGTTTCTTTTTTTTTTTTTTTTTTTTTTCTTTTCTTTTCAGCAGCTGTTTTAAGTGCTGTCTGCACTTGCGCAGCCATTACTGAGATGGTGAGCTCAGGTGGCCTGAAAGGAAACGTTTTTCTAGTCCAAAACAGCAGGGCTTGTTCCTGTAAACACAGTTACAGACTTACAGAGACACAGGGAAAAATGAGCAGTATGGAAGTTAAAATATGCAGATGAACTGTTAATATGAAAAATAATTTCTTATCCGATTACTTGATTAATGGATGAAGTAATCAATAAAATACTTGATTACAAAAATAATCCATAGTTGCGGCGCTACTTGTGTTCAGAAAGCTATAGTCAAACATTAGTTTCTTAGCACCAGTGCTTCTTTAAAATATCTGTAATGTGTTGTCAAAGCTTGGAATGTGTCCATTTTTGTTCTGGAGAAATGCTGGTGCAGGTGGAGCATCAGGCAGTCCAGAAATGGGTTCGGGTTCCAGTGACAGATGACTGCTATGATTACTTGAAATTCATTCAAGAGGGTAAGTTCAGTGCTAATTATGTTGATATGGCAGCTGCCATAAAATAAAGCAAGCTTAGTTTTTCTAACTAAAATGTCTTTCCCCATCATAAAGATAGTTTTTGGCCTTTAGGAATCTGCATTTTAATCAGCACCAGTGCTGTGCCTTTGCCAACAGTCTGGGACATAAACTCTGGGAAGTCATGTAATGGAGTTGAAAAATGAACAACTCTTAACCAATTTCAAAATATGTTGGTGGGTTCTGCTAAGTGTAATTGCATGTTGGACCTAAAGGATAAAATATGGTCACTGCATAAATAATTATTGGTTTGGAGGATGGCATGTCAAAACTTGGACAGGGATAATTTATGTTGCCCAAAAAAGAAGATGTGGATTTGTCTAACAATTCTTAGTAGAAAGATTTAGGCCCATCTATGTGTTCCTCATGTCCAGCCTGTTTATTAATTCCCCTCTCTTTATTGAAGTAATGAGCTTTGTTGAAGTAATAATTCATTCATTATTGTTCATAAAAATGGTTATGTAAAATTTTGGTGAACTGTGTTCAACAAAAGAGGCAACACTTCATGATAAAATTTACTATTTTAACCAGCAGCTCATTGTCTGAAAATGTTATTTGAAATATATTTTAATTATAAATGTGATTGTCCCTTTACAGTTCTAACCATGTTTTGAATTAGCAGGTTAAGATGAGTATTTTTGTTCCCTTCCAGTTCATGCTAAATTCAACTTGGCAAGTGGAGTCTCTGTAGACCTGAAGGACTCATCTGGAGTCGATGTGGATGCTGATATTTTTGATGAACTCCTGAGGTCTGCTACAGTATCTTTCAAAGTAGTCACTGAGCGCTTTGGTAAGACATAAAAGCATTAAAACAAGTGTTACTTCTAATGCATTTAAAAATATATATAAAGCGAAAGTTATTTTAATTTGTTTACTAATGAAGTTTCTAAATTTTATACAGTGGCCCCTGTTGATCAGAGTGAGGTCACAGATGCTTCCTTCAGTTCTGAAGATGGCTCATTCTCGTCAGTCGAGTCTCCAAGCTCAGCAAGCTCATCTTCTACAGTGATTACAGAGAACACCAAAGCACAGAGAAGACGACTGGTTGAAGGACCACCTGACAGTGAGATGGCAAAAAATGTGAGTTGGTTCAAGGTTGGAAATAGAACGTTGATCCATTTTTAAAATTCATAGCAGGATGACATGTGAAATCTGTTGCAGATTGTCTATGTAGCTCTGCACCAAAAACCAGGAGGAGAAGATGTAATAAAAGAGTACAACAAGACCAGAAGTCTCTCTGATCCAACAAGAAAGAAACTTGTCAACATTTTAGTGGCGGATATGATTGAAAGTCATGGGTATGTAATCAATAAGTCTCAGCCATCTGTATGGGGGCGGAATTTAACCTTTATTTTTTCAACTGGTTGCACTGTAATTTCATCTTAGTTAAACACATACATGTATGAAATCCACAGAAATGTCAGAATTATTTGAAAAACAATTAACATAATGATTATTCAAATAGTTTGTAATTGCTGAGAAGGAGCTTAAGAGGTTTTAAGTTTACTTATTGAATACATTAAATATATAATTTCTATTCATAACCCTTTGCACAGTTGGTGTGTTTGTTTAATCCCTATGTGAAATGGCAATATTTTTATTGAATTGTTTTTTAGGAGAGTCCCTCCTGTCAACGTTCACATTACCTACGCCCTGGGAATTGTCACCCTCTTCCCCAGTTTGAAAGATAATGGCTCACCGACTGGCTATGTGAGTATTAATTTGCAGGAACCCTGAATGTTCTCTTCTTGGGTCAAAATCTGTTTGGACTTTTATTAATTTTGGGGGGGGATGTCGATTTAACCGTTGCAGCCCAGCTGTAATTGTCCTTTTGAATGGAATGTAATAGACAGTTTGTCTTGTCTGTTCTGTTCTGTGATAGGAGCATTACTATGATCCTCTCAGTGGACAGGGCTATCTGGCCTATCGATTGAAAACAGTTCAGCGTAACACTGCAAGTGACTTCAAGAGGAGCTCCAAGTCTGCTCATCAAGGCGGTCCGAGAACTCTGAGGGAGACCTTAACATCTGAACAGCTGTTTGGTGATGGATGCAAAGAAGCAATGTCCATGATGAAACATTCATCAGACCAGGAAGTTGTCAGGGAGAAAATGAAGGCAACATTTAAGCATAGACAGAATATGCTTCATGATCTGGACCAGTCATCACTCATCTTGGATCACTTCCCAAGATTCTTGGATACACCAGGCTTAGTAAGAAACTCAGACAGATTTAATTAACTGATTGATTTGTTGAATTGGATTGTGATGGCATTTTTTTTCTCTGTGCTAGATTGAGCAGGACTTCATCATGCTCTTTGGAGAAGACATCTCGGGGAAGTTCATCGCAAGATGGCCAACATTCTATAAACCGAGGGTCACCACTGTCAGCAAAAGCCTTCGACAGAGTGCTCATCTGGATGACCTTCTGTCCACTCAGGAGAAATCAAGTGATTATGGTAGGTATTAATAGATCTCTCTACATATGCATTTGCATGCTGTGATTCTTAAGATGGTGTGTGTTATTTCATTAGAATGGGATAGTGACCTGGCAGCTATTCTCCTGCTGGTTCATCTCTTGCCTCCAACTGCGAAGGGGAAAAGACAGGGAAAAATTAGTGCACCTGAGGCTGCTGACCGTGTTATCAAGTTCATGAAGGTATGTTTCACTTAGGAGGACCATCAGGACTTTTCCCAACCAGAAGCCGTGGGTGGATAAATCTGTCCGCGACGCCCTGAGGTCCCGCACCGTTGCCTACAACTCCGGCCTCGCCTCTGGGAACATGGAGGACTACAAGGTTGCATCATACAACGTCCGCAGAGCGATGAAAGAGGCTAAACATCGCTACGGCCGCAGACTGGAACAGCAACTACAACAGTCTGACCCCAGGGGACTGTGGCAGGGACTACGCACCATCACAGACTACAAAGCACCACACACACACCCGGTGAGTGCCGACGCTTCTCTGGCTGATGAACTCAACATCTTCTTTGCGCGCTTTGAGTCGGGAAGCCGACAGCCCGCTGCGCTCCCGGCCGGAGGGGCGGAGACACTCACTGTGACGGAGCGCGACGTGAGGAGGGCGTTTAGACGTGTAAACACCAGGAAAGCGGCTGGACCAGACGATATTAGTGGACGTGTCCTTAAGACCTGCGCTGACCAGCTGGCACCTGTGTTTACACTGATATTCAACCTCTCACTGAAACTGTGTGTGATTCCCACCTGCTTTAAAAAGTCCATCATAGTCCCTGTCCCAAAGAAACCACACCCCAGCAGCCCCAATGACTTCAGGCCCATAGCACTCACCTCTGTGGTGATGAAGTGTTTTGAGAGACTCATCAAGACATTCATCACCTCCTCACTGCCCACCACCCTCGACCCACTACAGTTTGCATACCGGCCAGACAGATCCACAGATGACGCCATATCCTTCCTCCTCCACAAGACCCTTTCACACATAGACACTGGTAAGGGGAACTATGTGAGAGTGCTGTTTGTAGATTACAGCTCAGCATTCAACACCATAGTTCCCTCCAGGCTGGTCTCTAAGCTGCTGGACCTGGGCCTTGGCCCATCCCTGTGCAGGTGGGTTCACAGCTTCCTGACCAGCAGACCACAGGTGGTACAAGTGGGTCACCTCACCTCATCCTCCCTCACCCTCAACACTGGATCCCCCCAAGGCTGTGTGCTCAGCCCTCTGCTGTACTCACTGTACACCCATGACTGCGAGGCCACGTCAGAGTCCAACGTCATCATCAAGTTTGCTGACGACACTGCTGTTGTGGGACTAATCTCTCACAATGAGGAGACAGCCTACAGGAGAGAGGTCTCCCGCCTGGAGAACTGGTGCCAGGAGAACCACCTCCTGCTCAACGTCAGCAAAACAAAGGAACTGATCGTGGACTTCAGCAGGAAGCAGCAGAGGGACTACCATCCACTTGTCATCAGTGGTGCTGAGGTGGAAAGAGTGGACACTTTCAAATACCTGGGAGTGACCATCTCACAGGACCTGTCCTGGACTCATCACATAAACATCACTGTGAAGAAGGCCAGACAGCGTCTCTACCTCCTCAGGCGGCTGAGAGACTTCAAGCTCCCACTCAAGGTGCTCAGGAACTTTTACACCTGCACCATCGAGAGCATCATGCGTGGGAGCATCACCACCTGGATGGGAAACTGCACCAAGCAGGACTTCATGGCCCTAAAAAGGGTGGTTCGTTCAGCTGAACGGACCATCAGAACCACCCTCCCCAACCTGCAGGACATTTACACCAAGCAGTGCAGGCTGAGGGCCATGAAGATCCTAAAACAGCCCAGCCACCCCGGACACTCTCTCTTCTCCCTGCTCCCATCAGGCCGGCGTTACCGCTGCTTGAGGACTAAGACTGAAAGGCTGAAGAAGAGTTTTTACCCACAAGCCATCCGTCTGCTCAACTCTGAGCCCTAACTGGACCATTATTGCACAATGTAAATATTATAATTTAAAAAGTGTGTATAGTGTATAGTATATAGAGTATAGTGTATAGTGTGAATTACTTTTTTTTATTTTTATTTTTATTTTTATTCTTCTTATTTATATGTGTGTGTATATATGGTTGCAGGTACAAAATACATTTCACTGTGCATTGTACTGTGTATAACTGTGCATGTGACAAATAAACACTATCTTATTTTATCTTATCTTTTGGCATGAATTACTTTGCTTCACTTACAGTAAATAGGTCTCACTTTTCTAAAACTAAATTTAAAAAGTGAAATATCCATCCATCCATTCACTTCTGCTTATCCTATTCAGGATTGCGGGGGGGGGGGGGGGGGGGGGGGGGGGGGGGCTGGAGTCTATCCCAGCTGACATAGGGCGAGAGGCAGGGTACACCCTGTACAGGTCGCCAGCCTGTTGCAGGGCCAAAACAGGGAGACAGACAACATCCACACTCACATTCACACCTATGGGTAATTTAGAGTTTCCAATTAACCTAACCCCAGTAAGTGCATGTGTTTGGACTGTGGGAGGAAACCGGAGTACCCGGAGGAAACCCACGCAGACACAGGGAGAACATGCAAACTCGACACAG
The DNA here is from genome assembly GCF_007364275.1 of Archocentrus centrarchus. Taxonomy (NCBI): domain Eukaryota; kingdom Metazoa; phylum Chordata; class Actinopteri; order Cichliformes; family Cichlidae; genus Archocentrus; species Archocentrus centrarchus. The sequence continues at coordinate 38,646,367 of NC_044359.1, read as the reverse complement.
GGAGAGAGGGAGGGGCCTGGGCCAAGGTGGAATCGAACCCAGGCCTTCCAGATGGTATTCTAACTGAGGCAGCAGTGCTAACCACTGCCCCCCCCCCCCCCCCCCCCCCCCCAAAAAAAAAAAAACAAATAATAAAATGTCCTTAATTTGTTGCTTGTGAGGAAATAAGAGCAATCATTTCTAACATGCTGTCTCTCAATCTTAGGTGGGGACAAGCATGGCGACCTTCCTTTCCAAAGTTGGATCTGCACAGCCCTTCCTCCTCTGCGTTGGAGAAAAGAAGAGCAGGATACAGAAATTCTACATCATCCTGGATCAGAAGCCCATTCCCTGTGTGGCACAGACTGCAGTGGCTGCCTTCGATGAACTGTTTAAGGCACACTTTGTGTTTGTTGTGTCCTATGATGCAACCCTCCTCAACTTCTACACATTCATCCAAACAACGGTTTATGGCATTGATGTTGCAACAACAAAGGAGAGCCCCAGAGTCAAGGAAATTAGAGTGAGGATTAACAACACTTGAATATGCTAACATGTTACATTTGTAAGGTTCAGCACAGAAATTGTTCAACTCTTTTCCAGCATTTGAAATTTAGTCATGCTTTGTATCCAGGGCACAAATTGCGTTTGAAATGTGGGGAACATGGCTGTTCATCTGTTTTTTACACGTATTCTGGGTTCAAGAAGCACTTGCTGAAAGCACATGGAGACACATTTGCCACAGATTCTGTTTATAAGGGCAATGTTGGTACAGATAGTGTTGAGACAGATGATGTTTCTGCTCATGACCCATTGAGTAGCTCTTCTGTTGGTCAACAAAGTCATGCTAAAAAGAAGCAGTTAATGGATATGTGTAGCTCTGTTATTGCCCAAGTTCAAGCAGCTGGAGTTTCTGAAAACATTGTGCAGTCTTTAACTTGTTCAATGGAGGAGGTTGTTAATGATGTTCATATTCAAGCACAAGATGCCGTTCTTAAGTGTCTTTCATCTGAGGTGAATGAACAAACCTTAAACAAAGTCAGAGAATGTTTTGAGAACATAGAAAATCCATTCACACACCTTAACACTGAAAGAAAGAGGCAAAAGTATTTGGAAAAAAAATGGAAAATTGTTGAACCAGTAGAGCATGTTCTTGGAGTACGTTATGATACACGTTTGGATAAAACCACAGGTGTATACAGTCAAATTCCTGTTAATGACAAATTTATGTATGTACCTATTTTAGGAACTCTTGATTCATTGTTCACCAACCAAGAACTCAGTACCTGCTTTCAACAGGTAAAGTGTCATGAAGATGGGATATATAGAGACATCAATGATGGTTCCTATCTCAGAAATCACTCATTATTTTCAGAGCAAGAACATGCACTCCAAATACAGCTGTATTACGATGATTTTGAAACGGCAAATCCACTGGGACCCAAAAGGGGTTCACATAAACTTGGCTGTATTTATTTTATTTTAAGAAATTTGCCAGCTAAACTCAATTCAGTTTTGATGAACATTCATCTAGTTTCTCTTTTCCATGCCGAGGACTTAAAGAAGTACGGTTTTGGTCCAGTCTTGCAGCCTCTTGTTAATGACTTGAAATGTCTCGAGACAGAAGGTATTAAGGTCCCATTTTCTGATACACCATTAAGGGGTTCAATTGTTCAGGTTACTGGTGATAATTTGGCATTGCATAGCCTTTTTGGCTTGGTTGAATCGTTCAGTGCAACTTACTGTTGTCGATTTTGTTTAACTGATAAAACAAAGCTTCAGTCAGTATTCAGTGAGGATGACCAAGACCTAACTTTTCGCACAAAAGAGCTCTATTCAGAACATTTCAATGCTGTGGCACAAAATCCCATTCTTGTCCATTCTTTTGGTGTAAAAAGAGAATGTCCTCTTAATGCACTGCAGTATTTTCATTGTTCAAACAATTACGCAGTTGATATTATGCATGACCTTTTGGAAGGTGTTGTGCAGTATGAACTTCAGCTTCTTTTTCAGTACATGGTTAGGACTTCCATAGATTTAAACACCCTTTCAGAAAGGATACAGAGCTTTAACTATGGATACCTTGAGAGAAACAACAGACCTAGTGCAGTCAAAATTGATGGTAGCAATGACCTTGGCCTCAATGCTATTCAGTCATGGTGCCTCTTACGCAATACACCCTTGATTTTTGAAGATATAATTAATAGGAATAACAGCTACTGGAGGGTAATTCTTCTCTTGATTCAAATCGTCAATATTGTGTTCTCACCAAAAATCACAGATGGTATGACTTATTTCTTAAAGCATTTGATTTCTGACCATCATAAACTCTTTAAGTCTGTATTTACAGACAAGAAGCTGATTCCAAAACATCATCTGATGATTCATTACCCCAGATGCATCAGAAAAATAGGACCACTCATCCATGTGTGGTGTATGAGATTTGAAGGTAAACACAATTTCTTCAAGAAATCTGTGAAGAACTTTAAGAACATAACCAAAACACTGGTAAAGAAGCACCAGAGGCAGCTGGCTTTTCATTGGGAGAATTTTTACTTTCAAAGGTTTCAGTTTGGTCCTCTTAAAGATTACCCAATAAGTGAACTAGATTTCAGTGAGGTCTTAAGGTCTTGCCCCAGGTTGAATGTGCCTTGTGTATCCACAGCTTCATGGGTGAAAAACTTTGGAACAGAATACCATATTGGAATGATTGTCTGTACAAGTACTGAAAATGAAATGCCTGTTTTTCAAAAAATTGTTAACATCATAGTCAAGGATGATTTCTTTTGACTGCTAAAGTCATTACAGAGTATTTTGATGATCATCTGAATGCTTTCAGAATAGAGATTGTGGATGATGTGTTTGCTGTTATCTGTATCTCTGATCTGATATATTATCAGCCTTACGACAGGCAGTTTTCAGCTGACAGTGATGAAATAACATATATTGTGCCCCGCTGCTGTTTTATATGAGCTGTGCATTGAAGGTCTTTAATATTTAAATGGGTTTAATAAAAGTTAAACTTTCCATTTCTGTGTAATGTTTTGAATATTTATTATATATTTTTCCACTGGATTTGGTTTGTATTGACACCTTGTGGTGTGCATAATTTACCTTTTTAACACCACATTTTGTTTTGTGAGTAACACTATACTGGTGTTACTTTTAACATTACGTTTTAACACCAACACCACTGTAATGTTAATGTGACACCTGGTATTGTTGAATAGTAAACAATGTCTGGTGTTAATTTAACAAAAAAATGGGTGTCAATCTTTTAACACTTTCACAAATGTTATTTTAACACCAGGTAGTGTGGACACATATAGACACTTTGTCGGTGTTGAAATTAACACTGTGGGTGTTAAATTAACACTGGAATTTTTACTGTGTAGGACAGTAAGAGTTACTCAAGTAAACACTCATCACAACCAAGGTATGCAGAAGAGCATCTCTGAACATACAGTACAACATGTTCAGCTTTGAAGCAAATGAGTTAAAGCAACAAAAGACCACAATGGGTGCCACTCCTGTCAGCTAAGAACAGGAAACTGGACAATAGAAGATTGGAAAATTGTTTTCAGGTCAATTTCTGATGTGAAGTTTGGACGGTAGGGTCAGAATTTGGCATAAACAACATGAAAGTACAGATCCATCCTGCCTTGTATCAACAGTTCGGGCTGATGGTTATGGTGTAATGGTGTGCCATCTTCTGATGGTTGTTTGCATCAGAATAACGTACCATGTCACAAAGCTCACACTATCTCAAACTGGTTTCTTGAACATGACAATGAAGTCACTATACTCAAAGGGCCTCGACAGTTGCATCATGGATGTGCAGCCAACAAATCTGAAGCAACTGTGTGATGATATCACATCAATATGGACCAAAATCTCTGAGGAACGTTTCCAGCTGTCATGTCCTGGGCCGTTGGCCCAGCGTTTTGTGTTAGTTTATTTCCTAGTGTTGTGATATGTCTGCGTCTCTGTCCTGAGTCTGTGCCTGTTCCCCGTGTTTAGTCAGTATGTTCCTTGGTTTGTCACTTCCTGTTTATTTTGACAGTCTGGTTTTCCTGTGCTTTGTGTTCAGCTTTGCTTCCCCTGTGTAATTAGTTTCTTTTGCCTCACCTGTTGTTCCCTGCTGTTTCCTCTTGCCCTGATTACCCAGTGTGTACTTAAGCCCTCAGTTTTGTTTTGTTCTCTGTTGCGTCGTTGATGTTTTGTGCCCGCATGTTCCTGTGTTCCCTGTGCCTGCCCTTCGTCTCCCTGTGCCTCCCTTCCAAGGTTTTTGTATTTGTGTTTCCCCGTTGAAATAAATCCCCTTTTTAGTTATGTTTGCTTCTGGAGTCCTTCATGTGAGTCCTTCCTCGTCCGTTTCCTCCCCGGCCATGACAGAACGACGCAACCATTACAAAACCCCCTCCGGCTCCAATTTTTTCGACGGCACTCGTCTAGCGCTGGGGGGCCCGGCGTCTTTGAACAGTCCCCGTCATCGTCACTCACCTGCCTCCCCTTTCGCTGATCCCTCCCTTCCTCGGCAGCCGCGGAGGAGAGGGAGTTCCCGGCAGCAACGGCGGAAGGCACCCCGAGACCCGAGCGGTATAACGCCGCGGACCGCTTCACCACTTCACACCCAATCCTCCGTTTCCGTGAGTAACACTGGCTTCAACGCTACTATGCCTGCGGACAATTATTCCCGTCACCCCCCTGCCTTTCCCCTCCCTGAGGTGGCAAAGCAGACCATTATCTGTTGGGTGGATTCACTGGTTATGGACCTTCTGGCTGACCCATGTGAGCAGGAACAGCAACAGCTCACGGCCCAGCTGCAAGGGCTAGTCGATGATTACCCTTGGTTATTTGGCTCTCTGCATGGGTTAGTGCAGGATTTCTTAACCTCCACCCTTCACCTACAGCAGTCCCCAGTGTCAGCTCATTCTCAGTCCCCAGTGTCAGCGCATTCTCAGTGCCCGGTGTCAGCTGTGTCTCAGTCTCCCCAGTCAGCTGTGCCTCAGGCTGCTTCCACGCAGTCAGCTCCTCTCCCTAGCTCACAGTCAGTCTCCTCGCAGTCAGTCTCCTCGCAGTCAGTCTCCTCGCAGTCAGTCTCCTCGCAGTCAGTCTCCTCGCAGTCAGTCTCCTCGCAGTCAGCTCTAACGCCCTTAGCTCCTGCTCTCTCTAGCTCGCAGTCTGCTCTTTCTGTCTCCCGGCCTGCTTCCACGCGGCCAGTTTTGACGTACTCAGGCCCCTCTAGCCTTCAGTCGGTTTCCCTAATGTCTGTTCACCCTAGCACTCTGTCAGTTCCTCCAGTGTCAGTTCCTCCAGTGTCAGCTCCTCCTCAGTCGCAGTGTTCCCAGTCAGCTGTAGCTCCAGCTCCTCCTCAGTCGCAGTGTTCCCAGTCAGCTGTAGCTCCAGCTCCTCCTCAGTCGCAGTGTTCCCAGTCAGCTGTAGCTCCAGCTCCTCCTCAGTCGCAGTGTTCCCAGTCAGCTGTAGCTCCAGCTCCTCCTCAGTCGCAGTGTTCCCAGTCAGCTGTAGCTCCAGCTCCTCCTCAGTCGCAGTGTTCCCAGTCAGCTGTAGCTCCAGCTCCTCCTCAGTCGCAGTCTCAGACCCCTCAGTTAGCTCCAGCTCCCTCTGCTCACCCTGCTCCCGCTCCCTTGGCTCCAGCTCCCCCTGCACCCGTACCTGTTCCGCGGGTGGGGGCAGCCACGGACGGGCTGACCTCTGCACCCGTACCTGTTCCGCGGGTGGGGGCAGCCACGGACGGGCTGACCTCTGCACCCGTTCCTGTTCCGCGGGTGGGGGCAACCAGGTCCAAGCCTTCGCATCGGTTTTCTGCGTTAGCTGCAGCAGCAGGGTCTCAGTCAGCTCTAGCTCCAGTCGCTCTCCCTCGCCTTCAGTCAGCTCCAGTAACTCTTCCTCGGTCCCCAGTGTCAGCTGTTTCAGTGCCCTCTCAGTCAGTTCCCTCAGCCCCTGTCTTAGTTCCTTCGGTTTTGGTCCCAGTTCCCTCAGCTCCTGCTCCTTCTGTAGCTCCAGTAGTGTCAGCTCCCTCTCAGGCCCCAGTGTCAGCGAGCTCTCGGTCTGTCTCCACGCAGCCAGATCTCCCTAGCTCTCGGTCTGTCTCCACGCAGCCAGATCTCCCTAGCTCTCGGTCTGTCTCCACGCAGCCAGATCTCCCTAGCTCTCGGTCTGTTTCCACGCAGCCAGATCTCCCTAGCTCTCGGTCTGTTTCCACGCAGCCAGATCTCCCTAGCTCTCGGTCTGTTTCCACGCAGCCAGATCTCCCTAGCTCTCGGTCTGTTTCCACGCAGCCAGATCTCCCTAGCTCTCGGTCTGTTTCCACGCAGCCAGATCTCCCTAGCTCACAGCCCGCTCTCTCTGGCTCCCGGCCTGCTTCCACGCAGCCAGTCGTCTCCCGGCCTGCTTCCACGCAGCCAGTCGTCTCCCGGCCTGCTTCCACGCAGCCAGCCGTCTCCCGGCCTGCTTCCACGCAGCCAGCCGTCTCCCGGCCTGCTTCCACGCAGCCAGCCGTCTCCCGGCCTGCTTCCACGCAGCCAGCCGTCTCCCGGCCTGCTTCCACGCAGCCAGCCGTCTCCCGGCCTGCTTCCACGCAGCCAGCCGTCTCCCGGCCTGCTTCCACGCAGCCAGCCGTCTCCCGGCCTGCTTCCACGCAGCCAGCCGTCTCCCGGCCTGCTTCCACGCAGCCAGCCGTCTCCCGGCCTGCTTCCACGCAGCCAGTCGTCTCCCGGCCTGCTTCCACGCAGTCCCCTGCACCTCGGCTAGTCCCCGAGCAGCCCCTGCTGCTCAATAAAGTAGCAGTGTGCCCTGTTCCGCGGTCCCAGCCTACGCATCCGGTGCCTCACTATGTAGGCCCCGTTCAGCCCATGGGCCCCGCTCAGTCCGAGCCGGTGGGGGTCTCCGCTCAGTCCGAGCGCCCCGCGCCAGAGGGCCCCGCTCAGTCCGAGCCGATGGGGGGCCCCGCTCAGTCCGAGCCGATGGGGGGCCCCGCTCAGTCCGAGCCGATGGGGGTCTCCGCTCAGTCCGAGCCAGGGGGTCCCGCTCAGTCCGAGCCGATGGGGGTCTCCGCTCAGTCCGAGCGCTCCGCGCCAGAGGGTCCCGCTCAGTCCGAGCCGATGGGGGTCTCCGCTCAGTCCGAGCGCTCCGCGCCAGAGGGTCCCGCTCAGTCCGAGCCGATGGGGGTCTCCGCTCAGTCCGAGCGCTCCGCGCCAGAGGGTCCCGCTCAGTCCGAGCCGATGGGGGTCTCCGCTCAGTCCGAGCGCTCCGCGCCAGAGGGTCCCGCTCAGTCCGAGCCGATGGGGGTCTCCGCTCAGTCCGAGCGCTCCGCGCCAGAGGGTCCCGCTCAGTCCGAGCCGATGGGGGTCTCCGCTCAGTCCGAGCCAGGGGGTCCCGCTCAGTCCGAGCCGATGGGGGTCTCCGCTCAGTCCGAGCGCTCCGCGCCAGAGGGTCCCGCTCAGTCCGAGCCGATGGGGGTCTCCGCTCAGTCCGAGCGCTCCGCGCCAGAGGGTCCCGCTCAGTCCGAGCCGATGGGGGTCTCCGCTCAGTCCGAGCCAGGGGGTCCCGCTCAGTCCGAGCACTCCGAGCCAGGGGGTCCCGCTCAGTCCGAGCGCTCCACGTCACCCGAGGGTTCCCCACCGGAGCCCGGGGTCGCCCTTCTCCGCCGCCGCACGCCCCGCGGTCGGCCTCCAGTGTCTGCTCCCCGTCGCCGCCGCCGCACGCCCCGCGGTCGGCCTCCAGTGACCCCTCCTCGTCGCCGCCACCGCTGGGAGCGCGGTCGGCCTCCAGTGACCCCTCCTCGTCGCCGCCGCATGCCGCGCGGTCGGCCTCCAGTGTCTTCTCCGCGTCTCCGCCGCCGCCGCTGGAAGCACGGTCAGCCTCCGGTGCCTGCTCCCCGTCGCCGCCGCCGCTGGGAGCGTGGTCGGCCTCCAGTGACTCCTCCTCGTCGTCGCCGCCGCCGCTGGGAGCGCGGTCGGCCTCCAGTGACTCCCCCTCGTCGTCGCCGCCGCCGCTGGGAGCGCGGTCGGCCTCCAGTGACTCCCCCTCGTCGTCGCCGCCGCCGCTGGGAGCGCGGTCGGCCTCCAGTGATTCCTTCTCGTCCTCGTCGCCGCCGCCGCTGGGAGCGCGGTCGGCCTCCCTCGTTGGGATTTTGCTTTGTGACCCCTTGGCCTCTGCGGCCTCCTGAACTGTGTGTTTTTTGTTTTTGGATTTCCCACTGACTCCCCTGAACTGTGGACTGTTTTTTCCCCTGCTGTTTTTGTTTTGTCATAGCTCCTGGACTGTTCCTTGTTTCGACCCCCTGTTTTGGACTGTCTCCGGCCTTGTGCCGTCGCCTTTTGTTCTGGTCCTGTGTTTTTGTTTTCTTCCTGTACGGGTTTGATTTGTTTTGTTTGCTCCCTGTCTTTGTTTTTGTTTCGGGCCCTCCCTCCTGGTCCCCCGCCTCCCGCCCTTGTCTGGTTTTGTTTTCTGGTTTTGGCCGTCGGGAGCCGGCCTTTGAGGGGGGGGTACTGTCATGTCCTGGGCCGTTGGCCCAGCGTTTTGTGTTAGTTTATTTCCTAGTGTTGTGATATGTCTGCGTCTCTGTCCTGAGTCTGTGCCTGTTCCCCGTGTTTAGTCAGTATGTTCCTTGGTTTGTCACTTCCTGTTTATTTTGACAGTCTGGTTTTCCTGTGCTTTGTGTTCAGCTTTGCTTCCCCTGTGTAATTAGTTTCTTTTGCCTCACCTGTTGTTCCCTGCTGTTTCCTCTTGCCCTGATTACCCAGTGTGTACTTAAGCCCTCAGTTTTGTTTTGTTCTCTGTTGCGTCGTTGATGTTTTGTGCCCGCATGTTCCTGTGTTCCCTGTGCCTGCCCTTCGTCTCCCTGTGCCTCCCTTCCAAGGTTTTTGTATTTGTGTTTCCCCGTTGAAATAAATCCCCTTTTTAGTTATGTTTGCTTCTGGAGTCCTTCATGTGAGTCCTTCCTCGTCCGTTTCCTCCCCGGCCATGACACCAGCACCTTGTTGAATCTGTGCCACAAAGAATTAAGGCAGTTCAGAAGGAAAAGAGGAAGCTGTATCTAATAAAGTGGATGGTGAGTATCGATTGCTCAGTATCTCTGCGGGAAATCATTACTCACTTCTTTTCACCACCTACAGTTTCTGAGCCAATCCAGGCCTTTACATTGCTGAACTTTTATCTAACACGGACTATTTCTGAAAAGGAATATAGTTGTCCACACATCATAATGCATGGTTTCTGGGCTCAGTCCCACTCGGGCATGATGAGGTGCTGTGAGACCAGCAGCAGCCAGCTAGCTGTTAGCTGACAGGTGCAATCTCACACGTCACAGTTTAATAAGCTTCCTTCCTCAAGAGCAGGCCATCTGAAATACAAATTTTCCTCACAGGATTTCACTCATGCTGTTGTGAGGATAGCCTCAAGGGTACAAAAACACACAGCGATATAAATATATCTAAAATATTTTCATATCCACAGATGTTTGTGTTTATTTTTTAGTTTATTTTTAGCTATGCTTGTTATAAAAGTCTAACACACCCACACATGCACACAGACACAGTGTCTGTTCCTTCTTGTATTCTGGGACATACCATGCCAAAATACATTGTGTTTTTATATAAATATGCAGTAAATATGAACAATATGTGCAGACTGTAGACGCTTGGAAGTCACAGGCAAATATACCTCATCCCAGCACCACCCTCAAACACTCACTGTGAGCTCAATCATATTAATGCACACAATTTAAACAGAAATACATATTGCACACAAACACACAGCTCTCTCTGTCTCTTCATATCCGCGGGGTCCTGTCCTATGTGTTCAACTTGTTTGTTAAAAATAGGAACTTCAATCAGTACAACAGGAAGTCGCCTCTTAAGGAGGCAAGTCATTTCCATTAACTTCCTGTGTTCCTCGTTACCACTAATTACCACAGAAACAAACTCGTTTAGCATTTTCAATTTAGCCCACTCGGTTAGAAAACGCTAATGACGCGGTTATGGAGAGCAAGATAGAAATGGGCAAGGAAAAAAACGTCTGGAAGGCAGAAAAAGACCAAAATGAAACACAACAGAAGAGGGTGTGAAGAAGTAAAAACAAATTGGTAAAACCAGAGGTTTTACCAATTTGTTTCTCTCTTTCTTTCTCATTCCCCTTCTCACCAAAGAAGTGAGGAGAATGAGCAGGGGGGGTGTAAAGGAGGATTGGGAAAAAGAAAAATGAGAAAAATGGAAATAAAGGACTGGCAGGAAGATGAACGAAGACAAAAGATAAGTAAATATATAATTGAGGATAGGAGGATTGGAATTTAGGGCTTGTGAATTGGGTTAAAAAATTAGGGGAATGACAGAAGGAGAAACAAATCTTGGGGTTAACCACATACTTGGGGTTTAAAGTTGGAATATAAACTGAGCCAACATTTGTCTAATTACAAATCTTTCATACATTTGCTTACGGTGAGAGTTTAGGCCTGGTGATTTAAATCAATACTTGAAAAGGAAATAACGTTCCTTTAAAAATAGCAGGAGTAAAATGTTTCTTTAAAACTAGAGCCAGCAAAAAATAAACAGTCGCCTTACAGGTTAAATAAACTCGAGGGGAACAATTTTAGCCGATTCTTTCAGTTGTCCTGTTTGTATGTCCTTAAGTATTCCATCTCGAGCAAACTTTTCGGGACAAAAATTGAGCTGTACTGGACACAAACCTCCGGCATAAACATGCTCTGAGATGACAGCTAACTGCCATGACCTGTTGCAAGCAGATGCAAAAGGGAATACATTTTCTAAAAAAGGCTCCATGAGAATTCAACCACTTCCATTTGTTTGGAAAGATCTTGATAGTACAGACAGCATTCTGCCATTCAGGTGCAATTCATTTTTGCATTAAAGTACTTCACTACTTCACTCAGACCTGCCTTCAGCAGTGAAAAAGGAGAGCCATGGGTAGTCAATACAATACAGAATATTTATAATATTGCTGATTTAACAGTTAATGTGACTACACACATTCAGAATTATTCTGTTTTGAAATGGTACATAAATCACCTTTGTCATCTCTTTAGAGGGTTGCCACAGTGGATCATACTGTATCCATAGCATGACCTTCTGTCATAGTGTCGGGTCGTGGTTTCGGCTCTCTCCCGCTGCCCCTCTTACCAGGCGGAAGTGAGACCAATGAAAACAAGTGCACCTTGATAATAACGTCACACTTTACAAAAACTCACTGGAGATGAGCAGGTTTCGTTTCCAGGATTTATTGAAGCACAAAGTTAAACAAAGCACAAGAAAGCAAAAAGCCCTCCCGAGAGTGTGTGCCTTTGGAGCCGTTACAAAGGTGTGAGAGGAAGAGCAAAAAAAGTAGAAGTCCAGAGTTTAACAGAGTATAAGAAAGCAAAGAAGCCCTCCCGGGAGTCGAGTGCCTTGGAGCCGCTGCAGGGGAGATAAAAGAGCAACAAGTGTGCTAAAAGGAGCCCGATAGAGCCAAAGAGGAGAAGCTCTCTCCCAACTTTGCCTCTGCCCTTTATCGCCCAAACTCACACCTCCCCCTGCTGTTATCAGGAACAATGGGCATAGAAGGATGATCCCAATCCACTATGTATCGTACTAGTTCGATCCTCATGCACTGGCTCCATGACTGTTATCTGGGCTGTCATAAACAAACAACTTTCCCACGTGGAAATACCTCGCACCGGAGCACTTCTATCCATAGTTTCACATTATAAGAAACACTTTTGGGCGATCTTATCTCAATACTCCCCTACAGTAGTTCAGGTGGAACTTCAACCCCCCTTTTCAGGACACACACTCCCCGCTACTAGACCTTCACTCTGGCAGTGCTGTGTCAAAAGTGCACTGTGTACAAAGGTGAGCCTCTAAATACGAATAAGTGCAGTTCTACTAGTGGAAAAAACCCAAGGCCCTGGGCAGAGCAGGCCTCAGTCCTTTCCACTCACCTAAAGCATGCAGTATACCAGTGTATGAGTGACAATATAGGTGACATATAATATATAATGTGACCATTAATCCAGTGTGTGTGATTAATATATGTGACAAATAATATATATAGTGTGACCATTAATTCAGTGTGTGTGATTAATATATATAACATTACATGATATAAAAATATTGATAGAAAATACTGATGTCGAAAGATAAAAATACACCACAATAGCAAAATGTGTACTATCGTATATTTGAGTAAATAATGCTGCAATTAAGAAAATAGGGTTTAAAGATTTTTTGGCTAAAACCTGTTAGGTGGGTGCTAAAAACTTGCAGGAGAAACTCAGAAGGATTCTTTTTTAAATAGAAAAACTTGTAAGTATAGACAAAGATGAGTTTATGAGATTAATCAGGGCCAGAAAGGATTTCCGTAGCCTAACCTGAGCAACTAAACCTAGTGAAATTAATAGAGAGCATTTCATTCTAGCATGTTAGTGAACATAAACCCAGAACTTTCCCAATACGGCCCTTCAGGATATTACAATACAAACAACCTTTGATGGCTCAGCCAGGCTAGAGTAAAAAATAAGACAGCAACCTCCCTGTGACTAGCAAAAATCAATTGCAGTCACTTGCAATGACCACTTACAAACACAAGGATTGCACATCCCTTACAACAGGTTGCCTGATGGGAGGCAACTTGTCTCCAAACAATTGCAGTCCAATTCAGACTGACGTCAATCACTCCCACACAGAAGGTTTGCAAATACTGTAAATGCGGTCTAATTTATAAACACAGACACTGTGCAATCAAAGTTATCTGTGCTGCATCTCTTTGTAATAGTGGATTCAACTGAGCTGGTTACCAACTGATCGAGTTAAATCATCATCCTGCAGGAACTACATCACTATTTGTGGAGAAATTTCTGAATTTCTGTTTCAAATCTGTGAATTTCAGAGCACGTAGACATCACCAGATTAGCAATTTTTGCCAGTGTATCTTGGTTAATCTCTGTACTATCACAGATCAGGAGGTATAAGGTACCACCTTCTGTCAAATGCATGTCAAGATCTTATCAGTAATAGATAAAGATCTATAGCATAGATAAGATAAGCAATTTTCATATAGATGACGTCATATTTTTAATTGAATGTAGATTATAAAAATTGATAATATTATGTAAGGGGTATATGGAAATGAATGTCAGGGTTGGTGCTTATGTGTCACTATAGGGGAGGTGGGTGAAAGTATACATAAATATGGGTATATGGAAATGAATGTCAGGGTTGGTGCTTATGTGTCACTATAGGGGAGGTGGGTGAAAGTATACATAAATATATATATATATTTATATATTTATATATATATATATATATTTATATATTTATTTTAATTGGGTATTTTCTTTTTATTTTGTAAAACATAAATAAATAAAAAGGCACAGGACTTGTCATTTCATTTGTGTGAGACATTACAGCATGTATAGTTTGTTTTTTTTTCTTTTCATTTTTCATTCAGCTATGACTGAAACATTTTGCTGTGGACCACATTGGAAATCTTTACTTAATTTTATTTGTATATGTTTAATTCCGTCTAAAAAAATTAATGAAATCAAGATTCGTTTTACCCGATTTTCGCAAAGACAGCACCAGGACACCGTTAGTGAGCCTACTGAGACCTCTGTGTGCCACCACGAAAGTGATCATAAAATAAGTCAGACAGAAAGGTCGGCAAGCCTGAACTTTCGCCCCTCCTCCCTTCCTCTCTGCCCCCGCCTCTCTCTCTCTCCTGCTCCTCCTCCTGTTCCTCCTCCTGCTCCTCCCCCTGCTCCTCCTCCTGCTCCTCCTCCTCCTCCTCAGTTAGGGTTTTGTGTTTAATTCTTCTGAGGAAAAAGAAAAATTAAAAAATGAAATTGTAAATTAAAAAATATAATTGAAAATAAAAGCAAATAAAATAAATAAAAAGAAGAAAAGCAAATGAAAATATATAAGCAAGAAAAATAAAAGTAAATGACAAAAACTAAAAAGTAAATGAAAACTAAAAAAATGAAAGCAAATAAAATTGAAAATTAAAAAATAAAATTGAAAATTAAAAAATAAAATTGAAAATTAAAAAATAAAATTGTAAATTAAAATTTAAAAAGTAAACTAAAAATTAAATTTTTAAAAAGTAAAATAAAAGTAAATTAGTGAAATCATCTGTTTTTTAAAAAAAGTTTTCTGTTTTTCTAGTTCCACTAAAAACCTACCCCTCCCTCCTCCCTCCTATGTTGAGCCGCTTTGAGATGTCGAGCCGCTTTGAGATGTTATCCACCTCTCTGTATTACAGTGTATTACGGTATTGAAAAAAGAAAACCAATACTTTAGACTTCAGTGGGGCCCCACCTATGCCCCTATTCAGGGCCTCTCTTTTGACGGTAACACCTCTGTTTGCTTTAGGTAAGATACAGAAAAATAACAGTCACCGAACCTCTTTAGCTTGTTGTACGCATCTGTTTTTGTAAGATAAGTAACCCCACACCTCTTTTTTCCGATCGATCAATTTCATAATTGGTTTGGACAGAACAGTGAGCACATCAGAGCCTGTCTTGTTTATGAAAAAAAACAACTGAATCTACTAAATGTTGACACCTTTTTTTTGAGGTAAGTTACGTTTTATTTCCACTTTTTATTTGTATGCTTAGTTTCAGCTTCATAACTTTAAAAAATATATAGGTTATTATAGATCACAGACCCGCCTTAGAAAGAAGTATGATAAAATCTAACTGTCAAACACACAAACCTATAAAGAGCCTCAGTGTAAATATGTTGTTAGTTTGTTCCTCTAAATGTGACTGTCACTAGGATTTTTGATAAAGACATGGATTATTCAGGTACATCAAATTCTGTTTTTAGGTTTTAGATCATTTTAAAAACTACTTTTCTAAATTGTTTTTTACTTTTAGATGACACGTTCATTGGCTCTATTTCAGACACAGATGACGGTAAGTTTTTTTTTCTCTTTTTTCACCACGTCTTTTTTGATGAATAATGAGGTCATATAACGTTTTTTTTTTCTTTCAGATGTTGAATTGATTGAGGAGTCTGATGTTGGTATGGCTTTTTTTTTTTTGTTATATATATTTTTTCAGACAAAAAAAAACAAAACGACTTAAAAATAACACACTTTTTAAAAAACCATTTCAGACATATCTGACTTAGACCGCTATCTTCACGATCAGAGAGCTTTCTCCTCTCCGAAAAGAACTCGCCTCGGTTCAGCTTCTAAAGGCTGTAAACTCACAGACAGCCAAAGACAGATTCTCCGTGGTGCTACCTCAATAGGAAAACATCTCACAGTTGACAGAGGTGACAAACCCTAATCCATTTACCCCACATAAGTATTAAAGATAGGTGAGAATGTTAACTATGTTTTGTTTTATTATTTTTTAAAAATCTATCTTTCAGGAGGCAAAAGTGTCACTGGAGCATGCAGACCAATACGCAGAAGGAGGCGGAGAAATGAGAGGAGGTCCAGACGCGAATACACCCGAGTTCTTCGTAAAATATTTACACTCTTGTTAGAGTTATTAAACTTATTAAATCACTTATGTCTGAAAAAGTGACCTAATCTTTTTTTTGTTTTTGTTTTTTTGTTTTGTTTTGGACTGTGTTTTGATTTAACAACATTAAAATGTCTAATAATGATTATTTTAGAGATTTAGCCTTGTTAGGGGGTGAAAATAGAGAGAACACTAGTCAATCCAATCCTGTTATTGATTCTGTGAACTCTTTAAGCTCTTCACATGTTGATAATACATCTGATAACAGTACTGATCCCCCTCAAAATCACAATGCATTTGATGTTTTTTTACGCTATCGATAATGCTTTAGCTCAATTACAGTCTAATCAACCGCCTATACCATCTGAATTATTAGATGAGATAAACCTGTTAAATCAGAGACCCTGTGAAAATCCCTGTTCGGTTCAAACAAATTGTTCTACAGTACATTTTGCTGTACCTACTGTTCCAGCACCTGCTGCTGTACCTGCTGCTGTACCTGCTTCAATTGCATCACCAGCATCCCCAACATCACCAGCATCACCAGCACCCCCAACATCACCAGCATCCCCAACATCACCAGCATCAGCTACTGTAGGTACTTTTCCAACTGTGCCAAGCATCCAGCAGGGGGGTGGTGAAGAGAATCCTATTTCTGAGACTCAGGGACCTCCCTTTGATATTGTTTCACGTAGTAAATTCAATAACCTTGAAATTAGACAGATTTTAAATTTCCCGATGCCTGAAAATGTCCCTGACTATGGACGATATTACCAGGCTCTATTAACATCCGCACGTGAGATTATAAGTAGGCTTCTGGCGCAGATTCAGCATGGCGATTTAGTGCAATTAGAACTACAGGGCAGAGATCTACAACATAATGTCTCTTCAGTTATCAGAGTTCATGACAGTTATGATGATATCAATTTATCTGAATTTGAAAGCCTCTTACTAAGAGCTGTACAGTCAAACTGGAGTGTTTTTACTGACTCGTCATTAACGTTAACGGCTCAAATTGTTAGGCCTCCTAGCGGTAGTGGTAAGAGACTTTTGAAAAAAATCCTCAACAATGAAATAATACGTAAAAAAAGACGTTTTTTATATGTTCTCGGGAATAACAATCACCTGTGTTTTGCAATCAATTTAGCTCATCTTTTGAACCCTGAATTAAATGATTCCCAGACTGAGGACTTAGGTAAACAAATCCAGGCAAGTGCCGGTATATCTGAAGACCGACCTGTCAGCTTTAATGATGTTTATAAATTTGAATTAGCTCTGGATTGTAAGATCGTTGTCTTTTACAGAACCGAATGGGATCGTGATTTAATGAAATTTGATACACAATCTCCCAAAAGGGAAAAAGTTTTATTTCTTTTTCTGTTTCAAAATCATTATTATGCAATTAAAAATCTAAAAGCTTTTCTGGGCACCAAGCATGCATGTCAATACTGTTACACAGGGTTTAATAACCCTGTATCCCATCATTGTGGAGGCTACTGTGCAGTGTGTCTGGATCCTGAATGTAAACAGGGTTTTTTTTATTATTCAGAAATCTGTTCTGATTGTAATAGAGTCTGCAGGTCTAAAGAATGTTACATCCGTCATAAAAAACCAAAACAGATAGGTGACAGATTTGTTAGCAACTGCCAAATTTATAAAAAATGTCAACAATGCGGTTATGTTTTCTATGTAACTAAAAAAGGTACCCAGCATAAATGTAATGATGTCAAATGTGTAATCTGTGGTATGGAGATCTCTGGGGTTGATACTCATCAGTGTTACATTAAGAAATTGGAAAAAGAAACAAAAGACAGTAAGAAAATAGTTTACTATGATTTTGAGACATTTGTAGACCAGACTGGTGAACACAAACCATTTCTTGTATGTACAGAAACAAATCAGGGTCACAAGTGGTTTGCTAAAGGTTGCAATTGTGTTGAAGCTTTCTTACTCCATTTTAGAAGACCTTATTTCAAGGATAGTGTTCTCATTGCTCATAATTCTAAAGGGTTCGATGGCTATTTAATATTATCTGTAATGGCTCGACAGGGTCTTAAACCAAACATAATAATGCAAGGATCTAAAGTTATCAGTTTCATAGACCCTGACTTTAACCAAAAATATATTGATTCTTCCAGTTTCCTCCCAATGCCTTTATCAGCAATACCAAAAGCCTTAGGTTTTCACGACAAAGTTAAGGGCTATTTTCCCCATTCATTTAGTTGTAAGAATAATCTGTCATACATAGGACCTTATCCAGCACCATCAGCTTATGGTCTAGAACGTATGACAACAGAGGGTCAGAGAAACTTTTATAAGTGGTACAACACTAAAAGAGGTAAAGTTTTTGATTTTATGAGAGAGGCATTATTGTACTGTGAAAATGATGTAGACATATTAGCTCAAGGTTGTACCATTTTTAGAAAGGGCTTCATGGAAGTAGCAGGAATTGATCCTTTTGCTTGCACTACCATTGCATCAGCCTGTATGAAATCTTTTCAGACAAATTTTATGACCCCAAACACTTTAGCATTAACTGTCCCTGAACTATACAGAAGGCAGGTAAAATCTTTTTCTTCAGCATCGATCCAGTGGTTAGAATACGAATCTTATACACGAGGGTCTTTCATACAACATGCCCTTAATAAAGGCGAAAGACAAGTTGAAAATTTTTATGTTGATGGCTTTTTAGATTCAGAGGTCAGACATGTGTTTGAGTTTCTTGGCTGTTTCTGGCACGGCTGTGCCATGTGTTACCCAAATCAACATGAAAAACACCCTTTTCTGGGGAAATCTTTCGGAGATGTTTATGTTGCCACACTTACCAAATTACAACGATTAAGAAACAATGGGTTTGTAATACATGTTATGTGGGAACATACTTGGAATAGTCTTAAACAGTATGACCCAGATGTTAAGGCATTCTTAAATGCTTTCAACCCTCCAGAACCTCTACACCCCCGTGATGCTTTGTTCGGAGGCCGAACGTGTGCTGCACGTTTGAGATATACAGCCCAGGAAAATGAGAAGGTCCACTACGTGGACTTTACCTCTCTGTATCCTTATGTTAATTCCACTAAGCATTACCCTCTAGGGCATCCTAAAATTATATTCAGGGACTTTCAAAACCCTAAAAACTATTTTGGACTTATAAGAGCCATAGTGCAACCCCCACGAGGGCTGCTTTTTCCTGTATTACCTTTCCGAACCAGGTCAGGGAAGTTGATATTCACACTCTGTAAAACTTGTGCTGAGCAAAACAACCAAGATTCAGCCTGTAACCACAGCAATGAGGCCCGGGCTCTGACAGGTGTCTGGACTACTCCTGAATTCAATACTGCTCTTGATAAGGGGTATCAAATAATTAAAATCACAGAAGTTTGGCATTTTGAAAGAAAAAGTAATACATTATTTAGTGATTATGTGAAAACTTTTTTAAAGGATAAACAGGAGGCTTCAGGGTACCCTGATGATGCTGTCGATGAAGACAGTAAACAGAGTTACATTGCAGATTATTTAATCAACCAGGGGATTGCCTTAGACCCGGAAAAAATAAATTTTAATCAAGCTAAAAGACAGGTTGCTAAACTATGTCTAAATAGCCTTTGGGGAAAGTTTGGACAGAGAAACAATCTAACCCAAAACACTCTGGTCAGTGAGCCTGAACAATTTTTCAATTATATGTTTTCACCTAAATATAAAGTAAAATATTTCTCTTTTGTCAGTGATCAATTAGCCCTTGTTCAGTGGGTTCATCCTGATATCTCCATACCAAACCGCACAGACAACATCTTTGTTGCTGTTTTCACCACAGCTTACGGGCGCCTAGAGCTGTACAAGTATTTAGATAAACTACAGGAAAAAGTTCTATATTACGACACAGACAGTTTAATATATATTAATAGAGATGGGGATTGTCCTCTGCCTTTAGGCAAATATCTAGGGGAGTTAACAAGTGAATTAGATCCTGATGATTTTATTATCGATTTTGTCTCTTCAGGTGCTAAAAGTTATGGTTATAAAACCAAAAATTTAAAAGTTGTTTTAAAAGCTAAAGGAATAACACAGACACATGATTGTTGTGAAAAAGTGAATTTCGAGAGTATAAAATCTCTTGTTGAAGGGTACATTGATAAATCACAGGTGGATTCTGTAATAGAAGTACCACAGCACAATATAGTCCGTGATAAATCTGAGTTTTTACTCAGAAATTCCAGGTTTATTAAAAAATTCAGGGTTGTTTTTGACAAGCGAAGGCTGCTATCAGACGGACAGACACAACCATTTGGATACTGAGATAAAAGATGTTTAATACTGTGGATTTCGATCATCGGCTTCAAGTGCCTTTTTCATGTCTGGTCTCCGGCCCAAGTGGATCTGGGAAAACTTTTTTTGTAAAATCATTGTTGGATAATGCAATGTGTGTATTGAATAAGCCAATTGAAAATATTGTGTGGATATATACATCTTTTCAGCCTTTGTATGATGAACTGCGCAAGAACAATAAAAATATAAAATTTATTGAAGGCTTGCCTGATTCATTTGACGATGAGAAGCTCTTTCCACATGGCCTGAACCATCTAATTGTCCTGGATGATGTCATCTTTCAAGCTTCTAACCATCCCGAAGTCGTACGGCTTTTTACACAATACAGGCACCATAAAAATATGAGTGTTGTTTTGCTTACCCAGAATGTGTTTTTGCAAGGTAAACACTCCAGAACAATTAGTTTAAACAGTAATTATTTTGTGTTATTTAAAAACCCCCGTGATAAATTACAGATGAATATATTGGCCCAACAAATTTATCCTGGAAGGAAACAGTTTTTCATGGAAAGCTTTGAAGAGGCAACCAAAACCCCTCACGGATATTTATTAGTTGATTTAACACCGACATGCCCAGATCATCTGAGATTGAGGTCCAGTATACTCCCTCATGAAATACAGTGCGTTTATATACCCAAGAGGAAATAATATGTCGAATCGTGTGAAAAGAAACCTCCCAATGCTGAAAACTTTGGTCAAATGTACACCCTCACAGCGTAAAGTACTATTAGGTACTTGCTCAGATGATGCTATACATGCATTAGGGGAACTGTGTATTAATCTTCTGAAAGGTAATATACCCGTAACTGCATGTCAAATTAAAAAGCTTAAAGTACACAAGAAAAACATCAGACTTCTAGCTACCAAACGTACAGGAATCAAAAAGAAGAGACTGATACTGACTCAAAAAGGAGGTTTCATCCTACCTTTACTTAGTACTCTGTTACCTATCGTTTCAAGCTTAGTTACAGGGGCTATTAGGGGGTGAATTATTTTATTGTGAAGATGCAAAAAATGTACTTAATGACACAAGATCAGCTTAAACATCTGCATGATCAAGGATCTCATTCAGGACCAAAAAATATTCTCCAGAAAGCGCAAGATGATCTGGAACGTGAGATGCAAGAGTTACTGCATAAAATTGAACTGTTACCGGATGAAAAAATTAAAAGGTTTAATTTACTTTTGCACCGTTTTCTCAATTTGCAAAAACAATCAAATACTGAAACCAAGAAAATAACTCTGACCCTGCCTGAAGAGCCCAAGAGAGAAGACATGTCTGTGACAAGTCCTCAGACTGAGGACAACACTGTGCTTACAGACGTATTAAGCAATATAAATCCAAGATTTAAGAGAAACACTGAATATATTATGCGTAAACTTGCGGACTCTAAAAGCAAGAGTGGCTGGAATACTCATGGGGAATTAATACATAACAACATACCAGTTCGTGGAAGTCACATGCTTGATTTAATGAAATTTATATCAAACCCAAGGTCCGTTAAGCATTCTCAGAGACCTCTAGGATGGCAGGAGCTTTTGAATGTATTAACAGAATTAAAAATACCTTTAACCACAGTGGGTAACACCCAAGTTAGGATGGAGATTTCAGATATGAGACAATCTGATTCTACAACCACTCCTGATCTCAGGACATCACAAATGTCATCTGAAGACCCTCCAAATAAAAGAAAGAGGATTAGGAAGAGGATATTCCAGATGTCACCAAACTGGGTGACTTTCCCATGAGACAGAGATGACTTCACTTTTTTTTTTTGTGTGTGATCAAAGTAATTCAGTAAAGTCTCAATAAAGATTTTTGCTATTTTAAACTTGTGTTTTGGCTCATTTTATGAAAACAAATTCACACACATAAATCTTAAATTTCAGACATGAATACTTTATTAACTTTTTTTTTTTTTGTTAATCACAACAATATTTATTAAATGTTTTCAGAGAGCATGATGAATGATTAAAGGATCCTGAACGACATTTTCTTATACAATTATTATATCTTTTAACAAAATTATCAACCATGACATCATTTTTTTCAGAATTTTTATGATATAAAGACAATACATTTTGATATGATAACCCCCTTGATCTGTTGGTTAGATAAAAAACACAATGCTGGCCACATACAGTGGAGTTAACATTCTGAAGCTGCTTCTCGTGAAATGATATTCTTTTTGCACGTGTCTGGAGAAACTGTAAAATGCTTTTAGGGTAAAATGGATAATCGGGTCGAAGTCCAAATGAATCAAAAAATGTACCACATCCATCTTCATCCAAGCTTAATCCAAGCCAGTGAGTTCCTGGTAGGTTCCTCGGGTCGGTGTTCACTACAAAATATGCTGGTAACTTAAAAGTCTTATTTAGGGAAACCAGTTCATCAGATGCCCAAACTCCGCAGAATTTATTCTCAATTAGAGTATGAAGGATACTCTCCAGCTGATGATTATTCATTATTCAGTAATAATCAACTAAGACTTGACGTTTAGCATTAATTTCTAATATGCTGTCATAACATGCATAAACAATCAAAGTTGTTGTATGGTTTAAGGGGGTCCTGAAACGCATTTCAAGTCTTAAGCTCCCAGAGCTCACAGCCGAGAGGGCCCCTGTATCCTCGGTGGGACTGAGATTAAAGACAAATAATGTATAGCCATTTGAATAGTCATTAGGGTTTAATATTTTTCCCGAAAATGACATGAATCAAATCCCGGGAAATGACGAGCCATTTCCCGGGAATCCCGGGAAAAAGTTTATTTATTTTTTTATTTTAATTAGGCCTTCTGTAGCCTGTGTCGGCCTTAACCTATTGTGATATTGTAGCGGTAGCTTTCCAGCTATGTCCTGTTATGCCCAGTAGGGGGCAACGTCAGCTTGATTAACGCAATAAAACCTACATCTCTGCATTCGAGTGCTCGAGCTATGCGGTGTTGTATCGTTCCTCAACACTCCCTTAACAAATATAATTCGAATATTCCTCCATTGTACATGGAATTATACCAAGATATTTTACAACTGCTGGTGCAAAACAATACGGTTCATCTCCACAGCATTGATAAAGGCTCAGCCACGCTGTCGTGGCGACATCTGTTGCACTATATCTCCACCAGTGGAACGCTGTAATAGTCATTGAAAAGTTAACTACCGTACTTCACTATAATATGACATAACACAGGGCCTTGAGTAATGCACTACGACTTGGTCATTGCCATTCTGGCAACAGCAAATTTATAACACCGTGTCTGAGGGTTAAAGTAGGTTCGCTGTGAATCGTCTTTTGAAAAACTGGCCAATCCTTATAGCCTAAAAAATATACATTTTACTCAACTCCATTTTAAAAAGCAAAATATGTTAAATCAATCTATTTCATGATAATTTCTTCACACATTAGGCCCGTATCCTAATTCATGATTGTTAGTAAGCGGCTGCAAACGAGGAAAAGAAACACTCGAAGTTAAACAGATATTTCTTTATTGTTCAGGGCAGGCATATTTTATAGGCTATATAATGCAATATAACAATATATAATAATATAAAATTATATAATACAAAATACCTTAGGGTAAACACATTGCCTACGATTTCAACAAATTAAAGAGGAAAAAAGTACAACTGTGTAATACCTCTATTAAAACGCTTGAGATGAAGGCTGAAGCCTTAAACGGAGGCTGAACGTGCCTGAAATGAAGAGTAATGCTTTTCGCATTAAACGAACCCTTCTCTCAATATTTCCTTAAATTTAACATTCTGAAGCTTTCTTTTCTTTCTGAAAGTCAAATCGACGCGCGCGACTTTTTTCCCGGTTTCCCGTCTAACGTTTCCCGGGAAACGGGAAATGGTTCTGATCGCATTTCCCGGGAATCCCGGATCCCGGGATTAAACCCTAATAGTCATCTCTCTCTATACTTAAAGAGATGTCTTTTAGATTTCGCCCTGTCTCGGTGTACATGCTGTAATACTCTCTAGCGAACCTCCCATTAACAAAGTCCGGTTGAAAGGCCTTAGCTGGAATTTGTTTCCCCTCCAAACAAAGAGCTAAGTACTCAAGATCATGATGGTGAAAATTGAATGGAGACAGGTCATATCTTCCTGTGAAAGCTTCGTGATCTACTAAACCCAAAACCACATATTTTGGTAAGGTTCCTAGAAATAAATTCTCCTGGTTACATATCCTTGAGTTTTCAGGAATTGAATAAGTCTTGACGTTTATGCGTGATAGGGGGTACAAGGCATTTGCTTTTAACAAAGCAGATGAATGCCCAATTCTAACAGCTGGTGAGACTGTCACCTTTTTAACAAATAGAGAGGCTCCTGTCACACTCAGCTTGAAATTGGAGTCTCTTGGTGCCATCAGACAGAATGAGTCACTGGCTCTTGTGAGTTTGATTCTTAGGTCAACAGAATTTAATAGCAACCTCTCACAAAAAAATATGTCCGCATGTAAAGGACCTATCACTTCAAATTCTCGGGATCTTTCACAGTACCTGGCCCTCTTTACGAAACCCTTATTAGGTCCATTATCAAGTATAGTGGAATCTATTGATCCAGCGGTATCTTTTACAAACAAGCCCGCACTGAACTGAGTCTTGAGCGTGTGATCAGAGTAATTCAGTAAAGTCTCAATAATTGCCCGGTAAGAATGGGTTGAACTGGCTTGTGAAATTAGCCTATCACCTAGGGTAACATCGCACTGACTGAAAATTGTATTGAGTGGATAGTTGATTGTAGCCACACGTGCATCAGCGGCCAAGTCTGTTCCATCAGCATTGGATACTTTCAGCCTTAGGTACAGGAGAGTGTCATTGAGGTCTAAATAATTTGAACTATTACCAGGCACAAAAAATTCCAAAGGTCCCCTATCAGACACAGCTGAAATGGGCCTGACTTCCGTGTAAGTCTTCTCATCTATCGAAAGTTGTGTTAAAGGAGATGTGAAAAGATCCAGCTCACTGAGTGTACATTCCCCTGATTTCTCATGTAACAGAGCCATTCTAAAATATATCTTTCACACGTTTAGTTGACTTCTTGTTGGTCCGCTTCCTAGTTACAAATGATTTTGTTTTTTGTGTCTTCTGGCGTTTTGTTTTTTTTTTTTATAGCCAGGCAGTCGCTCACCAGGGGGGCGTTGTTGGAGTTATGGTATAAATTCCATTCTGTTTATTATAAATTATCATATCTTCTGTTTGTATATTTTCTATAAGTTGTTTTATGTGCATATGATACTGTTGTTTTTATGTTTGAAATGGGAACACGTGGTGGTATTTCTTACAAAGGAAGTTGTAGTTATCTGCAGGCTGCTCTCAGCCTGCAGAGAACACATATAGGATACGTGTCTCGTATACGCCATGTTACATGCGCACATGTCACAGTATGCTTACGACCATATATGGTAAGGAAAAAGCCAAGAATGTTGTTTATTACATGCTGTAAACTGTGTTTGATGTAACCCACGTGATCTTATTGTGAAAATCCGAATAAAAGCGCTGCGCAGGAAGCAGTTCGCCAGGACAGATAACTTCCGCTCAGCTGAGAGCTGAGTTCAAGGAACGGATCTCTCCTCCTTGCGCAAGTTCAAAAGAGTTGTGTGTTTGTTCTCTGAGTTTTTAAAATGATCTGAACCTATCATTTTTTGGTCCTTCGAGAGCCGGAGCGGGACAGTTGCTGACTGACGCTGGAGGAGACGAACACCGAAGACTGTCTGACAGCCAGGATCATCAGTTGACCTGAAGAGAAGTCCTGAACCGTGAATTCGTCTTCAGGCCGGTGATTAGCTTCGCTCCTCCAGCGCCGTTCATCGCTCTCCCGGAGTCCGAGGGGACGTAACACCAACTGTAACACAGGTATGTGAAAGCCGCGCGTTATAAATTAGGTAGGCTCGCCGAAAGGAGTCCGTTTTATCCGATAGTTACCGCTGTGGTTTTCGGTTCAGAAACGCACAGGTCTGCTCAGGTTGGAAGAATGTAAAAAAAGAACTCCAGTGGTTACCGCTATACTTCTGAACCTTGGTCCAGATTTCTGGACCAGTGAGGTATAGGTCTGCTTCGGGCTGGAGAAAATTGGTTATCCTCAGTGGTTACGCTGCATTGGGAATGGCAGGCTGCACACGCTGACAAGACGGTACTGTGGGGTTTACTTTTGGTAATAAAAAGAAAGTAAATAGGCAACTCTCGCCAGGAAGAGAGGTTTCCCAAATTCGGATTTTAGAGATTTAAAATAGGCGCCGAAAATACGCGTATGTGTGTGTGAATGTGAGTGAATGAGAGCTTGAACGCCGCCTTTTGACGTGGAAGCAGCAGCGTGAAGGGATACCCTACGGGTGCCAACGAACTTTACGGCCTGTTGAAGTACACAGTGACGGGCGGATTTGTTATTAGGTCCCAGAAGGACACGTGGTCCGATCGGGACAAAGCACGGGAAGTAAAATGGGGATTATGAACAGTAAACTGAGTAAGCCTGCCCTAGAGGGGGATTTAAAATATATGGAGAGATACTCTCCGGGCAGCACAACGTTCTGCAATAAATGGAAGAAAAAGTATGGTTTTAGTGGAAAGTTGGAGTTGAGGGGATGTGAAGATTTGGTAAGAAATTTAAAAATCAGTGTGGCAACACAAGAAGGGAAGTGTAAAGTTGAAAAAGAAAGACAGTTAATGGTAGCAAAAACGTGGTTGGAGCAAGCACAGAAAAGGGCCGCGGGCAGAGAACAAAAGAAGGGAAAACAAACCTCCTGTAATGTGCATGCTGCATTGTTAGGGCCAGAGGATGAGACAGTTAGGCCTTGTAGGGTGCAACCCCCACCTCAACCACCTCCCCCAGCTCAGCCACCTCTTTCAGCCCAAGCATCTCCCCCGCAGTTACAGGGGGCAGATGGTAATTTACAGGTTGAGGAGGAGGGGGATTTAGTGCAGCAATTAAATTTAACGGCAGGAAGGATGGTCCTTAGAAGTCATGATAAGAACAAACAAACAGGGAATGTGGTTGCCCTGGTACAAGGAGGTTATCCAGATTTAGAGCCCCTCCTGTGTAAATATGGTGTGAAACATTGCTCGGGGGCTGAGAGTTGTGATTGTTCTGTGAGACATTCAGACTCTTTACGGCCGGCAGTAAACACATTTCCTATGGTGGAAGTAGCTAATCCACATAGGGGTGTTGGTAATGATAATGCACAAACAATCTTAGTTTTTAGGCCGTGGACAAATGTAGAAATGTTAGAGGCAGTTAAAGGTCTGACATCTCATAAAACTAATGTAAACTTGTGGGCAACAGAGGTTGTAGGATTACAAGCCTCGTTTAATTTGAATGGTGATGAAATGGTTTCTGTATTCAGAAACCATTTTAAGCACGATTGGGGAAGAGTGAGAGGAGATTTCACTGGGAAAGATGCGGGAGGAGTAACACTGCCTCATGATTCAGTTGCTCTACGGCAGGGAATTCAGGGAGTAGTGTTGCGGATTAGAAACACACTGATTCCACCCCCAAATTATGATAAAATCTATCACTGCAAACAGAAAGACGGAGAGGGTGTTTTTGAATTCAGGGAAAGATTAGAGGAAGTGTTTAAAGCACACAGTGGCATACCAGAGGACCAAGACCCAAATGGTCCTTATCAAAGACAACTAAAACAAGCATTGATGTCTGGTTTCCACCCAAAATATTCTGATTTCATACGCAAACATAATGTAAATCATGCCACAGGAAACCTCATGGACACTATGAATTGGGCTCATCATGCAGAAGAGGTGATAAAATCAAAAAAGGATAAGAAACCAGTGCAAGTTTTTTATAATCATGACAGCCAAACGGATGGCTCTGCAACTCAAGTGTTTTTGGTGGGAGATCAAAGGCCTCAAAGAGTAGAATTTAAATCAGGAGGTAGAGGCAGAGGCCGGGGAAGAGGCCGTGGTCAGTATAACAGACCTGTCCCCAGGGGAGACGGCTGTTGGCTGTGTGGAAAACAGGGACACATATCCAGAGACTGCAGGGACAGGAGGTTTAGGGATCCTCCATACAATCCAGTTTACAACAGCTCTACATGACTAGGTGAAGTTTCAGATGACATTGAGGTTACCAGTGTTGATCTGAAGCTAATATTAGCTGTAATCTCCACACCAGGTCAGAAACCTTTAATAACTCTCTTGGTAAATGGCAAAACAACTGAATTTCTGTGTGACTCAGGTGCAGATAGAACAGTGGTGAAGGAACACATCCCAAAATTAAAAGAATCTAAGAAGAGAGTTTTTGTAAAATCAGCTAATGGGCAATTAAGTGCCTTACCCCTTTCAGCTCCAGTGATAATTAGTGATCCAGAGACAGGAATTTACAGTCAGGGCCCTGTGGTGTTGAGTTCAGAGTGTCCAGTGAATTTGCTAGGGCGAGACATGCTTCAAGCTCTGGGAATTGCTATAGTTCCCACTCCAATGGGAATGCAGGCTACAGTGGTAAATCAGGTTCATGAAGTAGAAGAACTACCTCAGACTTATTACTACTGGAGCCTGGATTTTCCAAAATCAGATCTTGCTCAAACGGGTAGACAGCTATTAAATCTAATAGCTTCTTACCTAAAATCAGGGAGTGATTTGCAGCCTCCCGAAACTATGCACTGCACTCTCAGGTACAAGCAGACTCCAGGCCCAGACCAAACCTATGCAGAAAAGGTTAGGAAGCTGCAGACTCAAAAACTGAACTTGCACACTCTCTATGTGTTAAAACGAGAGTATAGTGGTGTCATTGTAACTTTGACTCCTGAAGCCCAAGGTCTGTATTCCTTTAATCCATTTTTATCAGTACCTCATGTGTCGCTGTCAAAACCTCCTACAGCTAAATGGGAAGATGTGGGCCAGCTTCTGTGCGATGCTGAAAAACTTACAGACTGGAGGGACATGGGTCAAGGTTGGTGGGAATCCTCTGATGGCCAGGTACAGAAAATCGAACTGCAGTGGACAGTCATGACTAAAGTCCATGAACACACAAATAGCTCTACATCAGCCTGATCTATGGTAAACATAGAAAATTTCCCAGAATTACAAATACTTCCTGATAGTTTGTGGTCAAAGGGAGCAGCAGACGTAGGATTATTAAGTACCGCTGACCCAGTAATTATTAAACCAAAATCTGATTACAGACCTTATGTACGTCAATATCCACTTAAACCAGACGCACAGGCAGGGATAGAGCCAGTAATCATGGAGATGCTGAAGGCAGGCATACTGATTGAAAAACCTGATGCTCGTTGTAATACCCCTATATTCCCAGTAAGGAAACAAGGTACAGATAAATGGCGTCTAGTGCAGGATTTAAGAGCTGTGAATCAAGCTGTACAAACTAGAGCACCCTGTGTTCCAGACCCACATACACTGCTAAATCAGTTGACCCCTGACAAAAAATGGTTTACGGTTGTGGATCTCAGTAATGCTTTTTTCTCGATTCCTTTACATGAGGATTCACAGGACTGGTTTGCCTTTACCTACAAGGGAAAAAAATTCTGTTACACGCGTATGGCTCAAGGGTTCACGGATAGCCCCACAATTTTTTCACAAGCTATTGCAAATTGCATGTCGCAGCTGTCAATAGCAAAAAATTCCCAAGTATTGACTTATGTGGATGACATTCTCATAGCATCAGACACAGAGGAGCATTGTAGAACGCAGTCATTAGAAGTGTTACAACACCTGGCAAAAAACAGGAAACAAAGTCAGTTTGGAGAAACTGCAGTGGGTGCAAAGGGAAGTAAGGTATTTGGGACACATTCTTTCACAGCAAGGGCGAAAGCTTCTGGAGTCTCGGAAAACAGCCATCATGCAGGCACCCAAACCACAGACAAAGAAACAGATGTTGGCATTTTTAGGCTTATGCAATTACTGTAGAGCCTGGGTTCCAAACTACGCACAAATGACACAACCATTGTTATCAGTTATACATGATGTGCCCATGGCAATGTCTGAAAATGTAAAATGGACTCTAGAAGCTGAACAGGCATTTACTGACGTTAAGCAAGCTTTAACTACAGAAATAATTCTGCCCTTACCAGATTATTCTAAACAGTTTGTTCAAACTGTAGATTGTAAAAATGGTTTTATGACTTCAGCCTTGTTGCAACCCTTTGGTGACAAACTGCGACCCATTGCTTATTATTCTAAACGTTTAGATGCAGTGTCAAGAGCACTCCCACCTTGTGTGCAAGCGGTATGTGCAGCAGCAATGTCAGTGGAATCTTCGAGTGAGTTAGTTTTGTTTCATCCACTGACATTGAAAGTACCACACGCGGTCTCAGTTCTGTTATTACAAAGTAAGATGACTTTCCTTTCACCAGCGAGACATTTAAGCTGTATTGCTCTGCTACTATCTCAGCCGCATATTACAATTGAGCGCTGTACTTCCTTGAATCCTGCTACATTGCTTCCTACTCCAGAAGATGGAGAACCACATGATTGTAAAGCTATAACAGAGCAAAATAGTAAACCAAGGGAGGATTTGTTAGATACGCCATTAACAGAAGGCGACGTGGTGTATATAGATGGGTCAAGCAGGAAAAATGACAGAGGTATTACAGAAACGGGGTATGCAGTAGTAACTGATAAACAAATCATTAAGGCAGAACAACTACCATCTCATCTTTCAGCCCAAGCAGCGGAACTTATAGCTCTCATAGAAGCCTGCTTATTTTATAAGGATAAGACTGTGACAATTTATACAGATAGCCAATATGCATTTTCAACAGTGCATCTTTTTGCAGCCCAGTGGGCAAGAAGGGGAATGCAGACGTCTACAGGTCAGCCAGTGAAACATGCTACATTATTAAAACAGTTGCTCTTAGCTATTATGAAACCCAAAAACATAGCTATCTGTAAATGTGCAGCCCACACTGCGGGCAAAGATTCTGTCACCTTAGGAAATGCCTTTGCAGATAAGATAGCTAAGGAAGCGGCACAGGGCCTTTATGGCCACAGCGACATATACTTACATATACAAGAGCCAATAAGCCAGGAGGTTTTACAGGACATGCAAACACAAGCCCCGAAAGCAGAAATAGAGCAGTGGTTTAGGGATGGTGCGACATTGAAGGATAATATTTATCATATTAATGATAAACCGGTACTCCCTAAAGCCCTGTTCAAAACTGCAGCATTATTGAGTCATGGGCCTTGCCATGTCTCAACAGGAGGGATGGTACAGACAATAAGTAAATACTTTTATGCAAAAGGCTTTAATAACTATTCAAAAAATTTTTGTAGAGCATGTTTAACTTGCTGTAAAAATAATCCACAGGGTAATCTGAGACCAAGAAGGGGTAGATTTCCAACACCTTGTTATCCTTTTCAGTTCCTTCACATGGATTTCATAGAACTGAATCAATGTAGGACTTACAAGTACTGTTTAGTACTTGTAGATCCTTTTACAAAATGGGTTGAAATTATTCCATCGGCAAAAGCGGATGCACTGACGGTTGCAAAAGCCTTATGTAAGACCATAATTCCTAATTATGGCATTCCAGAGAAGCTGTGGAGTGATAATGGACCACACTTTGTAAATGAGATAGTATCTAAGGTGTCTCAAAATTTAGGCATTGAACTGAAGAACCATTGTGCATACCACCCGCAGAGTGCAGGGTTAGTGGAAAGAACAAATGGGACGATAAAAAATAGGTTGAGGAAAAGCATGGCAGAAATGGGGAGACCTTGGGTGGACTGTATAGACCTAGTGAAAATGTACATGCGCATAACACCATCAGAATTAGGACTTACTCCGTATGAAATATTATATGGCAGACCATTCAGGCTGCCTGTATATACGGAGGAAGAAAAGGCAGAAGAGAGCTGTGATTTGAGTGACTGGATGAGGAAATTTTTACAAAGTAAACAAGTAATTGATGCTAGTAAACTGCCAGAAGCATCTTCTTTCTCTTCACAGGTGCCACTGATACAGCCAGGAGACTGGGTGCTGGTCAAGGTCATCAAACGGAAGTGCTGGTCAAACCCGAGGTGGGACGGTCCATATCAAGTTCTACTGACCACACCAACAGCAGTGAAAATCGCTGAAAGATCTACGTGGATTCATCTGAGTCACTGCAAGAAGGTGGAGCCACTTACTTCGGAGTAAAGGTGGAAGTCTGGTTACAAAGGGGGAAATTCCTTATAGTGGTTTTTTCGTCTCAACCCAGTGAAGACAACAACTGATCCCTACTCCTTTAGAATGGCGCCCTTCTGCAGCCTCATAATTATTTTCAGCGTGAGCACACTGCTAATTTTAGGAGCAACATCTTCATTAAATTACACCCAGTACCCACATGAATATGCAACCAATGAATGGTGGCAGTTAATGAACGTCACAGCTCATGTTAATAATTGGACAAATTGTTATGTGTGTGCACATATGCCAGTGGCAGGACACAATACTGGACTGAGGCCTTACAATGTTAGCTGGGAGCACTCATGGTGTCTCTATGGGTTGGCTACACATCCAGGGAGAAGAGCTAAATGGAGTGAAGCAAATTTTACCTCAATTCTTAACGTAAAGGGGATGAGTTCTCCTATTAATAGAAACTGCTCTATGTTAACAGATTTGCTCACTTGGCCCCAGTTAGCTAACCCCCTTCCTGAGGTACTGATGTTGACTCATTTGCCAGAGAAAGCTTTTCCAGCATGTGTTATAGCAAATGGAACCATCAAGGTGGGTAGATTACCAGCCACTCTCTGTAATGCTACCTATTCGTACTGTCCACCAACAGATGAGAGACAATGCCTGACCTGCCTCAAAAATATTGCTTGTTATAATAATCTAACTGTACGGAGGAAGGAATGTCAGTCTGACCTGGCCTACAGAATACAGATGGACACTGGAGAGCTGAGTCAGTGCTCACGAGTAGCACCAGGACCCAAGGGAACAAGAGTTACCAGGCCAGTCATCCACATCACAAGACGAAGCGACAGGTTGGAGAGTGGCTCACGAGCCATTCAGAAGTCCCAGAGGAGCTCCGGATTTGGGGAGTCGGAGCGAAGATTGCCCAGTCTATCTTTCCAGGAATTGGACTGGGATTTGTGCGTGACCAAGTGGAAATAAATCGCTATGCACTATTACGTCTGATGAAGATGATGCTGGTGGAGCCATAAGGGAGGCACTCGACAGACTGACTGAATTACAGAAATATGTACAACAGCACACTCAGGAAAGCCAGAGTGATTGGTTTTCCTGGCTAAATGCGGGAACTTGGTGGCAGGTATTGTTGAAATGCCTGACTCCTGTTTTGTGTGTGTTAGTGTTGATTTGTGTGTTTACAATGTGTATTCTGCCCTGCATCAGATCCATGATAACAAAGATTTTTACTGGTTATGCTGTGTCATATTTGCAGCTTCAGATGGTCGACCAAGACGCTGAAATGCCTCAGGATATTTTGTAAATATGTATATATTTGGCAATGAATGAAACCCACACTGAAAATGTGCAAGCAAGTGGTGTGGCGTGGAAAAAAGATGCCAGTGAAGTTATGATAAACAGGGGGGAAATGTTGGAGTTATGGTATAAATTCCATTCTGTTTATTATAAATTATCATATCTTCTGTTTGTATATTTTCTATAAGTTGATTTATGTGCATATGATACTGTTGTTTTTATGTTTGAAATGGGAACACGTGGTGGTATTTCTTACAAAGGAAGTTGTAGTTATCTGCAGGCTGCTCTCAGCCTGCAGAGAACACATATAGGATACGTGTCTCGTATACGCCATGTTACATGCGCACATGTCACAGTATGCTTACGACCATATATGGTAAGGAAAAAGCCAAGAATGTTGTTTATTACATGCTGTAAACTGTGTTTGATGTAACCCACGTGATCTTATTGTGAAAATCCGAATAAAAGCGCTGCGCAGGAAGCAGTTCGCCAGGACAGATAACTTCCGCTCAGCTGAGAGCTGAGTTCAAGGAACATATCTCTCCTCCTTGCGCAAGTTCAAAAGAGTTGTGTGTTTGTTCTCTGAGTTTTTAAAATGATCTGAACCTATCAGCGTTTTAGGGGCTGCCTAGATAAAAAAGATATCCCTGAACCATCCTGACTTTCTGTGTCCGGTCTGGTAAAATGATTTGCAGCTTTCGTGATCACATCAGACGCTATGCTCTTAACAGCCGTCTTAAGATGAGGCTGGACGACATTGAATCCTCTTCTTAAAAATGGGGTTACAAATCTGAACAATTTAGAAAACATGGACGCAAAACTACCATACATCACAGGTGCTCCGGAAAAACCTGGCAATCCATGACCTGCTTGTGCCTGATAGTATGGTATAAATCTGTTATTATCGGTGATCATTTTGGAGGAAAAAAACACTAAAACTTTTTTGCAGGTCTGAAATGGAGTTTTACAATTGTTTTTCCGTATGTAAAGTTCACAGGCTCGTTCTGATCCGTTTTAATTTCAATTTGGATATTTTCCAAATGTTTTTTAGCCAGAGGTAGGTAATCTGGTTTGTTAAAAACCTGAGTAACAATTTCACCGTATTCTCCTTGTATTTTAACGGTTCTCAGTAAGGGAGCATAGGAATCACCGACCAGCTGAAGACTGACAACGTCGGAATAACAGTATAGATGGTAATTACCAGCATTTAAATCTGGGGGATAAGGAACTATGCTGTCACACTTAAACCAATTCCCAGAGGGCAGGCCTAGCATATAAGCCAGAGGTGCAAAGGTTCGGATTTGAAACAGACTATTGCCAGCTAATTCAATTTTTTTTTCTATTGGATTAAATCTTATCTGTACCAGAGGATCAATTTTACGTAGAGTAAAATCCAATTCAGCACAGAGTTGAGTGAGGTCTGAGTAGAACCCTCCTCTAAAATGTATTTTATGGACTGGAGGTAGTTTTTGAGCTGGTGTTGATTTTTTTCTCCATTCAAAATAAGCCAACTCCGTAGGAAGATTGTGCCATGTTCTCGGATAAGATATTTCCGTTAAAGCTACCTGCCAGTCTTCTTGTAGATCAAGGTGTTTGGCTAAATCGACTCTGAAACTTGAACTGGTGTTATTTTTGAAAACATTCATACTAGAATTTGATGGCAAAGTTACATAGAACCCCTCACTTTGGTGTGCCATCTTTTTTTTTTTTTAGCGGAGCCCCCTCTTCGTGCTTTACTTCTTAGGTTCACGTTGATAATGTCTTTTTCCTTAATCCAACTGTTAAATTTACACGGCCAGTTTCTCCATTTAACTAACACGAATCTCTCACGACCCTGTTTACGTTTAGCTAATATCTTCTCCACATGATATAGCTTGTCTTTGCACACTTTAACTTTCTGAAGTTCATGTTCATAAAACGATCCTAATATTTCCTCATCATCATAATCTTTAATTTTATAGATTGGTGGTGTAGACGGGATACATTTGCTCACAGAAAAGATCTCACTGGTCCAGCCTTGCTCATATTTTTTATCAAACACCCCTCTCAACTTAGATAACCTTACCAAGTCACCCTCTTTAAGCTTCATCTTTACTTTCTTGGTATATGGAAAAGTTCCGTATAAATTTTGAAATACCTGGGGTGTATTTGCAAAATTTACTTGATTAGGTGTCATTTTAATGGATCTGTGATAAGTATTATTATAGCTGTTCAGTAAATCAGGCAATATCTCAATATACCTGAATGTATTTTGAGCTGTAAAATATCTAAACATTCGGGATTTAAGTGTTCTATTGAAACGTTCAACTACAGATGCCTTCAGATTACTAGATGAAGAAAAATGATTAATAGAATTCTTCTTCATTAATTTCTGGAAACTTTTATTGAAAAACTCACTTCCTTTATCAGTTTGTAACTTTTCAGGCACTCCACTTTGTCTCAAAACTGCAGCAAAGGCACGCGTGACGTCAGCAGCTGACTTAGACCTCAAGGCGGTTGCAAACGCCCTCTTTGAAAAAACATCGATCACAGTAAGCATGTACTTGTACTTATTATTAAACTTTGATAAGGCCTGCATGTCACAGAGATCAGCTTGGAACTGATTCATAGGGCGGGGGACAAAAACCCTATTTCGGAGAAAGTTAATTCGTACTGGTTTATGGAGCGTATATGCATCCTGCCCTGATAAGAACTCTTTCACCTTGTTAAGTGTGGTTGTTGATTTCGTTTGTGCAGCTCTATAAAGTTTCTCAACCCCTCCTAAGCTCCCAGGATGAGCTGGGTCATAATATATCTTTTTCAGTGTATCAGTCTCAGCCATCTGTGATCCTTAATGTGTTTTACATATATGAAAACATTTTAAATGTGATAGTGTAATTTATTTAATGAAACAAACACACAAAATAGTTAAAAGATTCCATAACTTTTATTTTCAAGCAAACTTCAAACCATAAAACATTTTTTTTTTCAAACAAAAATAAAACTTTATTCAAACCATAAAACATTTTTCTTAAATTTTTCTAAACTTCACACAATAAAACATTTTTCTAAACTTCACACAATAAAACATTTTTTCAAACAAAAAATAAAACCTTATTCAAACCATAAAACATTTTTCTAAACTTCACACAATAAACATTTTTCTAAAACTTCACACAAAAAAAACATTTTTTCAAACAAAAATAAAACCTTATTCAAACCCTAAAACATTTTTCTAAACTTCACACAATAAAACATTTTTCTAAACTTCACACAATAAAACATTATTCAAGTAAAGTCAAAACATTTATTATTTTTAAGTAGACGGCATGAGTGATAAGTCAGATTCAACCCACAAAAGATAATTTTCATTTAAGATTCGGTCTACAAATGTTCGTTTCACATCAACAACGGTATCTTCAAATTCTGAAAGAGCCTGGAAAATGTCTTTGGCTTCTCGAAGCTCGTACAAATACGCTTCGGCAGCCCCCATTAGGCGAACACGGTCGGGTGTAAATCCTTCCAAACGGAGGATTTTCAATAGAGTGTCAATGAAATGACCGTTCCAAAATCTTTTTAAGTCCTCAAAATACCTGAAAAAATAATGTCGTTCAGGAGGATAAAGACAGGAGTGTCTCCTCTGAGAAGGGTGAAACACCTTGCATCCCTCGCATATCTCATGCATGTGCTTTTGTATGACCAGATTCAGAACAGTCTTTAATGTGAGTTTCAGTAAGTCGAGAACCGGCGCTGGTAACCGCCCAGCGGTCTCTGTGACCTGCAAATCGCCCGAGAGAGCCTCGTCTCCAAGGCTTTGCCAGAGATGGTCATCCGACCGATCGTTCCAACCGGGCGGAGACCAATCCACGGCTAATTCAGATTCAGTTTCAGGGTCTGCAGGCCGCAGGATGGTTGAGGCGTTCGGAGACCGGTTCTGTGTGTTGTCGTGACTGTCCATGGTTGTGTTTTACAGAAAAATGAGTCAGCGAGGGTGCTTTTAAAGGGTGGGAGGGAGAAAGAGGGAGGGGATTTCGAAGCTGGTAGGAGGGGCTCTGTTTTTACAGAATTATAGTTTTTTCTTAATAAAAACAGCATTTTGTTGTT
The DNA here is from genome assembly GCF_007364275.1 of Archocentrus centrarchus. Taxonomy (NCBI): domain Eukaryota; kingdom Metazoa; phylum Chordata; class Actinopteri; order Cichliformes; family Cichlidae; genus Archocentrus; species Archocentrus centrarchus. The sequence continues at coordinate 38,609,098 of NC_044359.1, read as the reverse complement.
GTCTTTGTGAAATATTAAATAGTTCATCAATTTTTGAGGTTTTCAAGTCCATAATCTTCATCCACTCTAACAGAGGAATACACAGTACATTGTGAATCATGTCAGACTGAGAACTGTAAATGTCTAATAAAAACAGATCATCATTTTGTTCTGTAATCTGTCTACAAGCCTTAAAATACCATCTACCGAATGCTGATTTTCTGGTCTCCCAGAAGCTAAAGGTCACAGTACCGGTGAGAGATGGCCGTGTGCTCTGATGTTCTTCTCTTTCGTCGATCACCAAAGGACGGTCATCATCATCGTCCTTTTCTTGTTTAATCTCGCAGAAATCTGTCTGGGTGGCCTGGTCTTTTGCAGGTGGCTCTGGTTCTTCACGTCGGCTGTGAGTCTCCTTACAGGGAAACATGGTCATGCTGCGACGAATCTCCGGATTTACTATTAAACTTAAAACAGCCCAGTCGGCTGCGGTGACGGTGACTGTGGTCGTGCCTGGTCCATAGGTTTCTCCAGCCTTAAGTTGATAAATCAAGAGCTCGTTGGTCAGGCTTTTAAAACTGAAGCCCCACGTCTCCCCGTTTGGTAGGCTCCAATGATCGTCGAATTTTTCATCCGCTGGAAACTGAACACGGTAGACACACATGCTTCATTTTGCAGGCGGTTCGCCATAAGCTCGGTAATTTGAAACAGGCGTTTCACTGATAATTTTCAGTTTGCGCGCTGTTGATGCCATGGTTACAGATGATGTTGCTTAGAGGAGCTGAAAAAATTTCAGATTTTCAAAGAGGTATTTTCATGCAAAAGGCTGCTCATTTATACTTATTATGAAGTTATGTAAGACCTTTTTTTTTTTTTTTTTTAGGGGGTGGTAGTAAAAAAGAGGTGTGGGGGTACTTATCTTACAAAAACAGATGCGTACAACAAGCTAAAGAGGTTCGGTGACCGTTATTTTTCTGTATCTTACCTAAACCAAACAGAGGTCTTACCGTCAAAAGAGAGGCCCTGAATAGGGGCATAGGTGGGGCCCCACTGAAGTCTAAAGTATTGGTTTTCTTTTTTCAATACCGTAATACACTGTAATACAGAGAGGTGGATAACATCTCAAAGCGGCTCGACATCTCAAAGCGGCTCAACATAGGAGGGAGGAGGGAGGGGTAGGTTTTTAGTGGAACTAGAAAAACAGAAAACTTTTTTTAAAAAACAGATGATTTCACTAATTTACTTTTATTTTACTTTTTAAAAATTTAATTTTTAGTTTACTTTTTAAATTTTAATTTACAATTTTATTTTTACATTTACAATTTTATTTTTTTAATTTTCAATTTTATTTTTTAATTTTCAATTTTATTTTTTAATTTTCAATTTTATTTTTTAATTTTCAATTTTATTTGCTTTCATTTTTTTAGTTTTCATTTACTTTTTAGTTTTTGTCATTTACTTTTATTTTTTCTTGCTTATATATTTTCATTTGCTTTTCTTCTTTTTATTTATTTTATTTGCTTTTATTTTCAATTATATTTTTTAATTTACAATTTCATTTTTTAATTTTTCTTTTTCCTCAGAAGAATTAAACACAAAACCCTAACTGAGGAGGAGGAGGAGCAGGAGGAGGAGCAGGGGGAGGAGCAGGAGGAGGAACAGGAGGAGGAGCAGGAGAGAGAGAGAGGAAGGGAGGAGGGGCGAAAGTTCAGGCTTGCCGACCTTTCTGTCTGACTTATTTTATGATCACTTTCGTGGTGGCACACAGAGGTCTCAGTAGGCTCACTAACGGTGTCCTGGTGCTGTCTTTGCGAAAATCGGGTAAAACGAATCTTGATTTCATTAATTTTTTTAGACGGAATTAAACATATACAAATAAAATTAAGTAAAGATTTCCAATGTGGTCCACAGCAAAATGTTTCAGTCATAGCTGAATGAAAAATGAAAAGAAAAAAAAAACAAACTATACATGCTGTAATGTCTCACACAAATGAAATGACAAGTCCTGTGCCTTTTTATTTATTTATGTTTTACAAAATAAAAAGAAAATACCCAATTAAAATAAATATATAAATATATATATATATAAATATATATATATATTTATGTATACTTTCACCCACCTCCCCTATAGTGACACATAAGCACCAACCCTGACATTCATTTCCATATACCCATATTTATGTATACTTTCACCCACCTCCCCTATAGTGACACATAAGCACCAACCCTGACATTCATTTCCATATACCCCTTACATAATATTATCAGTTTTTATAATCTACATTCAATTAAAAATATGACGTCATCTATATGAAAATTGCTTATCTTATCTATGCTATAGATCTTTATCTATTACTGATAAGATCTTGACATGCATTTGACAGAAGGTGGTACCTTATACCTCCTTACAAGTTTAATACAATACACGAGTATTTTGTAACAAAAGTAACAAAAGCAAAAGAAAACAAACTGTGTTTCATTATGACCTCATCAATCTGCATGCTGAGAGTTCCATAGAATGATAATGTATGAAAGGAAAGAACATTCTAAAGATCACAGGACTTTTCTCATTAGAAAGCTGACACTTCCAAAGCAGAAGTCATTTCACTGTCTTTCTATTGTGAGTGCACAGCCAAAGTCAGAGCTCGAAGTTTGGATTTCCAAACGTCTTCTATTGCCTTAAACCTATGATAAAATAAAATACAGAATATCCATCCATCCATCCATCCATCCATTTTCTTCCGCTTATCCGGGGCCGGGTCGCGGGGGCAGAAGCCTAAGCAGAGAAGCCCAAGCTTCCCTCTCCCCAGCCACCTCCTCCAGCTCATCCGGAGGGACCCCAAGGCGTTCCCAGGCCAGCCGAGATACACAATCTCTCCAGCGTGTCCTGGGTCTACCACGGGGCCTCCTCCCGGTGGGACATGCCCGGAACACCTCACCCAGGAGGCGGCCAGGAGGCATCCTAATCAGATGCCCGAGCCACCTCAACTGGCTCCTTTCGATGTGGAGGAGCAGCGGCTCTACTCTGAGCCCCTCCCGGATGGCCGCACTCCTCACCTTATCTCTAAGGGAGAGGCCAGCCACCCTTCGAAGGAAACTCATTTCTGCCGCTTGTATTCGCGATCTTATTCTTTCGGTCACTACCCAAAGCTCGTGACCATAGGTGAGGGTAGGAACGTAGATCGACCGGTAAATCGAGAGCCTCGCTTTTACGCTAAGCTCCCTCTTCACCACGACGGACCGGTGCAGCGTCCGCATCACTGCAGAAGCAGCCCCGATCCGCCTGTCGATCTCCCGTTCCCTTCTCCCATCACTCGTGAACAAGACCCCGAGATACTTAAACTCCTCCACTTGAGGCAAGAACTCGTTCCTGAGCCGGAGATGGCACTCCACCCTTTTCCGGCTGAATATATCAATAAAAATATATATAATTACATTGCAATTTGAACAAATACATTATAAATTAAATACAAATAATAAGTAATTAAATAGAAAGGTAATGTCAGATATCATGACTTATAATACTAAATTCCAGATGGCGCCGGTGAGGTCAGCAGCCGTCGTACCTGCTCCTACGCTTTGTTTGTATATATTAGGTTTAGCTCTAATTCTCGACTTTATAATTCCGCCTGCTCTGTGTCATATCACGTATGACAGACAGACTCTTTTTAATATCAGAATACAGCACTCTGGCTGTATTCTGACACCTTTTTCTCCCGACCCGACTTGGCCTCGGGAGATACTGCGTTTCCAGTGGGCCAGCTCAAACAAAGGACCCAGGTCACGGACAAGGCCCCGAGGGAAAAGAGCCGGCGTAAGAGAGAGGCTGAGGCGCAGAGCGCACCAAACGCCACTGCCGAGCATCCTGTTGGCTAATGTCCAGTCACTGGATAACAAGCTGGACGAACTCAGGGCCAGGATACAGTTTCAGAGGGACATAAGGGACTGCAACATCATCTGTCTCACGGAGACATGGCTGACTCCCCTCATACCGGACCACGCCGTACAGCCGTCGGAGTTCTTCAGTGTTCATCGCACGGACAGAACGAGTGAGTCTGGAAAATCAAGAGGAGGAGGTGTGTGCCTAATGATTAATAACAACTGGTGTGACAGTAGGAATGTTGTCCCCCTGAAACAATCATGTTCCCCTAACCTGGAGCTCCTAACCCTGAAATGCCGTCCCCACTACCTGCCCCGCGAGTTCACTTCGGTCATCTTCAGCGCCGTCTATATTCCACCTCAGGCGGACACAAACACTGCACTATCCGAGCTACATGAGGCTATTTCCACCTATCAGGCTAACCAGCGTGATGCGGCTCTCATCGTAGCCGGGGACTTTAACAGTGCAAACTTGAAAAAGGTGATACCGGAATTGATTCAACACATCGACTGCCCCACCAGAGGAGAGAGGACCCTAGACCACTGCTATTCTCCATTCAAAGATGGCTACAAAGCAAAGCCTCTTCCGCCTTTTGGGAAGTCTGACCACACCGCTGTCCTTCTCATGCCGAAATACAAACAACGGCTCAGGCAGGAACCCCCTGCTGTGAGAGAAGTGACACGGTGGTCTGATCAAACAGAGGCCGCTCTGCAGGGTGCGTTGGATTCAACCGACTGGGACATGTTTCGCAGCAGCGCGGGCGGAGACATCGAGGAGTTTACGGAAACTGTTGTGGGATTTATTGGGAAAGTTGTTGAAGACACTTCACTTAGGAGGACCATCAGGACTTTTCCCAACCAGAAGCCGTGGGTGGATAAATCTGTCCGCGACGCCCTGAGGTCCCGCACCGTTGCCTACAACTCCGGCCTCGCCTCTGGGAACATGGAGGACTACAAGGTTGCATCATACAACGTCCGCAGAGCGGTGAAAGAGGCAAAACATCGCTACGGCCGCAGACTGGAACAGCAACTACAACAGTCTGACCCCAGGGGACTGTGGCAGGGACTACGCACCATCACGGACTACAAAGCACCACACACACACCCGGTGAGTGCCGACGCTTCTCTGGCTGATGAACTCAACATCTTCTTTGCGCGCTTTGAGTCGGGAAGCCGACAGCCCGCTGCGCTCCCGGCCGGAGGGGCGGAGACACTCACTGTGACGGAGCGCGACGTGAGGAGGGCGTTTAGACGTGTAAACACCAGGAAAGCGGCTGGACCAGACGGTATTAGTGGACGTGTCCTTAAGACCTGCGCTGACCAGCTGGCACCTGTGTTTACAGTGATATTCAACCTCTCACTGAAACTGTGTGTGATTCCCACCTGCTTTAAAAAGTCCATCATAGTCCCTGTCCCAAAGAAACCACACCCCAGCAGCCCCAATGACTTCAGGCCCATAGCACTCACCTCTGTGGTGATGAAGTGTTTTGAGAGACTCATCAAGACATTCATCACCTCCTCACTGCCCACCACCCTCGACCCACTACAGTTTGCATACCGGCCAGACAGATCCACAGACGACGCCATATCCTTCCTCCTCCACAAGACCCTTTCACACATAGACACTGGTAAGGGGAACTATGTGAGAGTGCTGTTTGTAGATTACAGCTCAGCATTCAACACCATAGTTCCCTCCAGGCTGGTCTCTAAGCTGCTGGACCTGGGCCTGGGCCCATCCCTGTGCAGGTGGGTTCACAGCTTCCTGACCAGCAGACCACAGGTGGTACGAGTGGGTCACCTCACCTCATCCTCCCTCACCCTCAACACTGGATCCCCCCAAGGCTGTGTGCTCAGCCCTCTGCTGTACTCACTGTACACCCATGACTGCGAGGCCACGTCAGAGTCCAACGTCATCATCAAGTTTGCTGACGACACTGCTGTTGTGGGACTAATCTCTCACAATGAGGAGACAGCCTACAGGAGAGAGGTCTCCCGCCTGGAGAACTGGTGCCAGGAGAACCACCTCCTGCTCAACGTCAGCAAAACGAAGGAACTGATCGTGGACTTCAGCAGGAAGCAGCAGAGGGACTACCATCCACTTGTCATCAGTGGTGCTGAGGTGGAAAGAGTGGACACCTTCAAATACCTGGGAGTGACCATCTCACAGGACCTGTCCTGGACTCATCACATAAACATCACTGTGAAGAAGGCCAGACAGCGTCTCTACCTCCTCAGGCGGCTGAGAGACTTCAAGCTCCCACTCAAGGTGCTCAGGAACTTTTACACCTGCACCATCGAGAGCATCATGCGTGGGAGCATCACCACCTGGATGGGAAACTGCACCAAGCAGGACTTCATGGCCCTAAAAAGGGTGGTTCGTTCAGCTGAACGGACCATCAGAACCACCCTCCCCAACCTGCAGGACATTTACACCAAGCAGTGCAGGCTGAGGGCCATGAAGATCCTAAAACAGCCCAGCTACCCCGGACACTCTCTCTTCTCCCTGCTCCCATCAGGCCGGCGTTACCGCTGCCTGAGGGCTAAGACTGAAAGGTTGAAGAAGAGTTTTTACCCACAAGCCATCCGTCTGCTCAACTCTGAGCCCTAACTGGACCATTATTGCACAGTGTAAATATTATAATTTAAAAAGTGTGTATAGTGTATAGTATATAGAGTATAGTGTGAATTACTTTTTTTTTAAATTTTTATTCTTCTTATTTATATGTGTGTGTATATAAGGTTGCAGGTACAAAATACATTTCACTGTGCATTGTACTGTGCATAACTGTGCATGTGACAAATAAACACTATCTTATTTTATCTTATCTTACTAGGAAGAAACAGGACCAAGTTATTGAGACCAAATACATTTGTTCACATTTTAGCAGAGGTGGCAAAAGTACAGACGTTCTGTACTTAATTAGAAGTACAGTAAAAATAAAAACACTCTGGTAAAAGTTGAAGTACTGGTTCAACTTCTTTACTCAAGTAAAAGTGAAAAAGTACAGGCTCTGAATTGTACTCAAAGTAAGAAAGTAAAAGGAGCTATTTCTACCAGCTTTTTTCTGTGTAAAGCTATCTGGACCTGCTATCTTGATATAATAAGATGAAATAATATTACATGAGAATACAAACATTATTCCAATCTAAATTTGAATCAGCTTGAATGTGTCATGTAGGACACAAGCTGTGAAAGGGAATTTAAAAACAACTCTATTTTCTGTTGCCTACATAGCAGAGGGTCACTGCGCCTCCACACCGAAACACAAAAATGAGGATACTCAGGGGTTCCAGTGGGATTCAGAAGGTGGGGGAACCCTAAGATCAGTTGTAGTGGCTCCACATGGGGAGAAAAATCACAACTTTGTCTTGTGAGCGCCAGTAAATTTTCTTGGTGTGCAGGCTGTGATCAGCTGAGCTGTGTTGCTGCCTGAAGTTTACACTCCTCTCTGCACTGCACAGCATACACTATGTTGCTTAGCCTGCGTTTGGGGGTTTTGTCCTTGGGACCAGTTTGAGTCTTAAAGTGTGTCTGGGATGTCATGCTTGGAGCAAATTCTCCTGCATTTCTCTGACAAAGCTGCTACGTAAGAGATAATGTTAGTTGGTGTCTGCCTTTCTTTCCTGTGCATCTCCTCTGATTTGACGAAGGCCCAATTGGAATAACCACATGTGTTTTGAGGACGCCACTGTTCACATTTTGTACTGAGAACAAAGATGTTTTGAAAGAGGCCATCTATGTCCACTGTGAACGGCCAGCATTGAACAGAGGTGGTGGCTCGTGATAGCAGCTGTCAGCTTCCTAAAATACAGCCTAGAGATCTCTTCCAGGTGCCTCAAACCCCACTCACACCTATTGAGGTCACCTGAAGTGACAAGGTCTCACAAATCTCACAGTGCTTTCACAGGAAACCCTTTGTGCTAATGACCCACAAAAGTCCAGAAAGTACTATGACCTGGATGACTGAGTAGCTACACAGACAATGGGTCAACAACCACCTCCAAAGGGGACAACCCCCACTAGGGTTTAAATAAAGTCCAGTCACCTTTTATGAAGTTCTTGAGAACAGCAGGAACGACACTTTGCCCGTCAACAGTGAGCAGCAGGTGGAAGCTATCAGGGATCAAAAAGCATCCAATTTCAACAAATTATGCTGTATATGCATATGGTCAATACGGCTCCTATGACCATGGCTGCAACCATCTTTACTTGACACACTCACCCACAGGTAAGTGCTTGCAAACGTCAATACCCATGAAAAAAAGAGCCAAATTTGAAATATTTTAAACTGATAATCAGAATGTTCCTATTTGATTGACTGTCATTTAATATTTCAAGATAAAACAGTCAGATGATCTCTTTCTTTAGAGACTGCATTGTGTCTGGGCTCATATTACAGTAGACCTGGCCTACACAAAGATCATTAACACTTTCACACTCAATCAAACCGTGTGAGAAATATTCTTGCTGTTCCCGATTATCAGAAATCATTCAAATCAATAACTTCATTGGTGTTTGCAATCTTTTAGTCCTATTTGAAAGCTTGAGGTTCAGATCAGTAGTTCAGACTAAGACATCAAAATATACTGTGGACCAAAATCTGTACATGTTTTGTTAAGCTGTAATCTTTACAGGGATTCTGCTGTAGAAACATGCACAGGTAGAGTCGAAGGCTGCAGTGCTGCAAGGCTGGCTGCTCGTCACTGCCTCTGTTACCTGTTGAAGATGAGGCTCTGGCTGCTGGGCTGGGGGTCAGCATGTGCTCAGCTTCATCAGCACTCTGGGTTCTTGGCTGACTCTGTGTTAGCATGTTGTCTGTGCAGATACATGCAAAGAGCTGAAGTTGTGTTAGCAGTGTAACACACCTGTTTCTGTCCTGGAGGCAGTTTTCAGTTTACATCCAGCTTTTGTCCTTTTGCGGAATAAAAAAAAAGTATTGTCCATATACTCTTCTCATGAAAAGCTGTAGACGGCTCCACCGTTTTCATCCTCCTGCACAGGAGCTCAAGTCAGCTGATTGTAGCAGGAAGAAAAAAGCATGTAGTTTTATTTTTATTTTCCCTTTTTGCCTGCCCGATGTGCAGATAACTGGAGGACCCAAGCATTAACATAATTGCAACTGTAATGTCATTAGTCAATTTAGCACAGTAATGAGTTATGTTATTTTGTTACTGAAAAATGTCATGTAATTACTGTGCCGTTCTTGTGCATGTCTGATGCAAAGGCTTTTAACACCTTTCTCATATCACAACTCTGGAGACCGAAGACCGTTGTCAGCAGGTTTAATGACATTCAAAAGGGTGAAACTGAAAACAAGATAAACAATACAATAAAAATATAAATATATGCAGCATAAAATGTACTTTATAATGAATTTCCACTGAGTGACATCCTAAATACTTCTATATGTATTAAACTACACTACTGGCGCCATCTTGGACAACCTCGTAAATTGCAGGTAAGTTACATAACAAAGAGACTCATTTTATGGTCAAATAATGCATAAGTGAACTATAGCTAACACAAAAACAATGTTACAAAATTATTTCTTTGGTACGCACCGGCAATGCAACCTTGAACAAAGATATATGCAGTAATTTCCTCCAACCGGACATCATAAACTGTCAGTTGCCGTTATTACCGTTTGTTTGACTGTTACTGCTGTTCAATAAAGTTTCAGTTTGAATAAAATAACGGGTTGCCAAGTTGCAATACCTAAAAAGAACACATGAGGGCAGGCTTTCCACTTTTTGTCCTACATGGATGAAATTAGTTTCTGAATGCATAACATTAGCAACTTCATAACAGAACACTCCCCGTCTGGTGTGAATAAACGCCACAAATTGAGTCTTCAGAAAAAAAAAACAAAAAAACAAAAACAAAAACAAAAAAAAAAAAAGGTACCTTATTAAGGAACCAAAACTACAATCTCTGAAATAGGTCTTACAAACTGTTTCAAACCATCTGCTTTGGCTACCTTAATTTCTACTTTGCGTACCCTGTCATCTTTACTTGGAAACACCTGAGTTATGAGTCCAAGAGGCCATTCATTTCTTGGTACTTGACTGTCTTTGAGTACGACAACACTTCCTAAGCTCACATTAGGTTGACTGGATTGCCATTTGCGACGTGACTGGAGAGTAGGAAGGAACTCTTTCTTCCACCTGTCCCAGAAGGTGTTTGACAGGTGCTGGACCTGACGCCACTGGTATCTGTAAATATCTGATGTTTTGAAGTTACCAGCTGGAGCCTGAAGAGGGATAATCTTCTGAGTTAGAAGAGCAGCTGGAGTCAAGACGAAAGGGTCCCTTGGGTCTGAAGAACCTGGGACAAGAGGTCTAGCATTTATGATAGCTGACACCTCTGCCATGAAGGTGATGAGAACTTCGTTTGTGAGCTTTGTGGTCTTGAGTTTAAAAAACATAGAGTCCAATATTCTCCGGGCCAGGCCAATCATTCTTTCCCATGACCCGCCAAAATGAGAAGCATGTGGTGGGTTAAAGGTCCAAGTACATCCATGTTCTTTTAAGTAGGTCTGTACAACTGTATTATCCAAGTTTGAGGGGATTTTCAGTTCTTTGCATGCACTGACAAAATTGGTGCCTCGATCAGAACGAATAGCTTTTACAGGTCCTCTTATTGCCAGAAACCGTCTAAGCGCATTAATAAAACTAGACGTGTCGAGTGACTCTATCACCTCAATGTGAACTGCCCTAACACTCAGGCATGTGAATATGATAGCCCACCTTTTGTTTTGGTTCACACTTCCTCTGGTACGTCGGGAAGACACAAACCAAGGGCCGAACACGTCTAAGCCCACATTTGTGAATGGAGGGTCTGTTGCAAGACGGTCTGGAGGGAGGTTTGACATTTTTTGTGTGCCCAGAGGAGCACGAAGTCTTTTGCAGGTTACACAATGATAGATGACTGTGCTCACCTTTCTCTTGCCGCCCACTATCCACCATCCTGCAGAGCGTATAGCTCCTTCAGTAAAGAGGCGACCTTGATGGTGAACCTGATCGTGATAGTGCTTTATGAGGAGAACTGCTACATGGTGGTGGCCTGGGACTAGAAGTGGGTTCTTTTCACCTTGAGTCAAGTTTGAGTCAGCAATGCGACCACCTACTCTAAGGAGTCCATTTTCATCCAGATAAGGGTCTAAGTTTTTGAGAGGGCTGGTTTTGGGCAGCTTCTCATTCCTTTGTACACACCTGATCTCTTCGGAATACACCTCCTGTTGTACTGCTTGCATCACAACGTTTTGAGCTTGTTTAGACTCATCCACAGTGAGTCCTGTGTCACAGTAATGCCAACCACTGCAACGATTGTTCTTGCTTAGTGGTGATTTGAAATTGTGGATGACATGCAGTAGTCTAGAAAGAGCACGTATGAGTGACCTCCAGGTGGAAAACTTACCGAATCTATCAGAACCAAGTTGTCTGAATGAGGTTGTGGTTTTGAGAATAGTGACATGGGGTCTAACATCTGAGTCCATGCTAGGGTCCACAAGATCGTAAGAGTCATTTGGGAGCCTCTGGGCTTGGAGCAAAAAGTCAGGGCCAGCGAACCAGTTACTAAGGGGCAGCTGGTATGCAGGGACAGAACGAGTGGCGTGGTCTGCGGGGTTCTGGCTGCTAGCTACATAATGCCACTGGTTTGGCTGAGAAGATCTGCGGATCCTGGTTACACGGTTACTAACATAGACATAAAATCTCCTAGTCTCATTGTAGATATAACCTAGGACTACCTTACTGTCTGTGTAGAATGTAGTGTGATCTAGTTCAAGGTCAAGTTCATCTGCAATTAAGTCTGCAAGCTCCACTGCTAACATAGCAGCACTAAGCTCCAATCTTGGTATGGTTTGATCTGGGCGTGGTGCAAGCTTCGCCTTGCCCATAACAAACCCTACTTGACACTTTCCTTCCGCATCTGTCACTCTTAGATAAGCCACTGCAGCTATGGCTTTAGTAGATGCATCTGAAAACACACACAACTCTCTTTCTGTGGCTGCTGAGGGAGAAATGTCTGTGTATGCTCTGGGAATGCTAAGGTCAGATAGTTCTTTAAGTGAGTCCTTCCAGAGAGTCCAGGACTCTTCCCTTTCTGGGGGTAAAGGAGCATCCCAGTCTCCATTTTCAACTGTGAGTTCACGCAGAATGGACTTCCCCTGTATAGTGACTGGTGCTACAAAACCTAATGGATCATAAAGGCTGTTAATTGTTGATAGAACACCTCTTCTTGTAAAGGGCTTTGTCTCATCTGGGACACGAAAGGTGAAGCAGTCTCTACCTAGGTCCCAAAGGAGACCCAGGCTGCGTTGCATGAGGACTGAATCGGCTTCAAAGTCTAAGTTTTTTAAGTCTACTGCATGATCTCGGGTAGGGAAGGCCTCTAATATTTCCTTCCTGTTGGCTGCTATTTTATGCAGTCTGAGATTTGATTTCGCCAGTGTGGCACGGGTTCTTTGGAGTAGGGACACAGCCATTTCAATGGTGGGAAGAGATTTGAGTCCGTCGTCCACGTAGAAGTCCCGTGTGACAAACTGTCTCACGTCTGGGTCACAGTCTACCTCGCTGCGTAGAACAGACTGCTGCAAGCCATATATGGCCACTGCTGGTGATGGGCTGTTCCCAAAGACGTGGACTCTCATCCTGTACTCCACAATGTCCTTGGAAATGTCATTGTTGCAGAACCACAAAAAGCGCAGGTAGTTCCTGTCTTGCTCATGGACATTGAAACAATAAAACATCTGTTCAATGTCTGCTGTAAAGGCTACAGCTTCCTTTCTGAAGCGTATTAAGACGCCTAGCAGTGAGTTGTTAAAATCTGGTCCTGTTAACAACACATTGTTCAGTGATACACCCTCGTACTTAGCGCTGCTGTCAAAGACGACCCTGATCTGTTTGGGTTTACGGGGGTGGTAGACACCGAATAGTGGCAAGTACCAACATTCCTCTCCGTCTTTTAGTGGAGGGGCAATTTCTGCATGTTTGTTTTTGAATACTTTGTCCATGAAAGTCACAAAGTGTTCTTTCATTTCCTCATTCTTTTCAAAGCTGCGAACCAGTGACATCAGGCGTTTCAGAGCCTGTGGTCTGTTGTTAGGGAGCCTTTGGCGTGGCAGTTTGAATGGTAATGGAGCGGTCCAGCTGTTATCTTTGTCCTTCGTTAATCCTTCTTCCATTATTTTTAAGAAGGCATTGTCTTGAATGGAAGGTGAGATGTAATTGTCATGTCTGGTTTGTCTGAACACATTACATCCTAAGTGGTCTGGTTCACAAGTGCTGTCCACAAGCTGGGTGCTGAAGTTGAATGGGACTTGTATGTCACAATGCCTCTCTCTTATACTGAAAACATTAGGGCATGGCTCAAACATTGTGGGACGACCTTTCTCAGTGGCATTTGTGAACAGAGTCTTTACCGCAAGTGTTTTGTGGACATCACCTACACACACATTTCCTACTATGACCCACCCAAGGTCCAGTTTTTGAGCATAGGGTGCATTGTTTGGTCCACTTATCTGTTTACGGACTTTGTGAACTCTAATAATGTCCCGTCCAAGGAGCATTAAGATGGGGGCATTAGGGTCTAGATCAGGGATGAGGTGAGCTATTGACTTCAGATGGCTGTGATGCATAGCTGCACTGGGTGTGGGTATCTCATCTCTGTCATTTGGGATATTTTTGCATTCAATAAGGCTAGGCAGAGGAATGTGGACTGAACCATCTAAGGCTTCCACTACATAACCGATGGCTCTCCTTCCCATCGTATCTTTAGTTCCAGCGCATGTCCTAAGTGAGTAGGGAGAACTGGGTCCACAATCATTGAACAGTTCAAAGAACTCAGGACGTACTAATGATCTGTTACTTTGCTCGTCATGGATAGCATAGAGCGTTACTACTTGTTTTGGGTGGCCTACTGGGTACACTTTAACGAGGCAGATTTTAGAGCATGATCTACCTGCTTCATTTGTGCCACAAACCTGGGTGCAGCTGGAGGTGATCTCCTCTGGTTCTATGGTGTCAGGCTCCCCGCCATGCTCTACCGCAGGTTCAGTCTCTCTCAACCAGGGGGCTGGCCCTGGGTGGAGAGCAGTGCAGTGTTTCTCACTGTTACACTCAGAACACTGTGCCTTAACTTTACAGTCCTTTGCGATGTGTGAAGATGAGGTACAGCATTTAAAACAAAGGTTGTTCTCCTTTAAGAACATTTTCCTGTCATCGAGTGTTTTCATGCGAAATGTCCTGCATTTTGAGAGGGGATGAGGTTTTTTGTGAATGGGACAAATCTTGCCACTATCTGCAGCTTCGTTCGCAGACCTATGCATGTCTGAGATGGAACGAGAGATGACATCAGTTTTGTGCACTGAAATGTCTTTCTGTCTGTTTGTTCTCCAGGGTGGCTTGTCTGGTTTGGAAACATCAGGAAACAATGTGAAGTTAAAGCTAGGATCATTCTTAGAGTCAGCCTCTCGTGTAACAAAGTCTACAAAAACATTAAATGGTGGGAAGGACACACATTTTGTGCATTTGTAATTAGCTCCTACTGTAATCCATTTTTCCTGCAAGTGGAACGGGAGTTTTTGGACAATAGGATTTAGACCTCTTGCTGTATCAAGAAACGCAAGGCCAGGGAGGTCTCCTTCATTTTTAGCACATTGCATTTCCATTAGCAGGTCACTAAACATCCTGAGTTTTGTGTGGTCTTTGGGTGTGATTTTTGGAAATGTGTCAATTCTCTTGAAAAGTGCATCCTCAATCACTTCAGCTGAGCCATAGCATTGTTCAAGTCTGTTCCACATCATGTTGAGGCCATTGACTGGGTTATTAATGTGTATAGCCCGAATTCGCTCCACATGCTCAGCGGATTCTTTGCCAAGCCACTTCAACATCAAGTCCATCTCCTCACTTGGTGTTAGATCTAAACCCCTTATTTCAAATGAGCGCTTCCAAGCTCTGAAGTTTTGAGGCTTGTCATTAAACTGGAGCAGCCCTGTCGCTACTATTTCACGACGAGCAAAATATCTAATAAAGTCACTTACATTAGAGTCTCTAAACTCCTGGCATGAGGGTCTGGCATCATAGAAGCTAGATGCTGCTGCTTGGTTTGACCACTTGGCCGTGAAATCTTTATTAGTATGTAGAGACGAGGTAATGACTGGGGGGTTTTGGGAGTTGTCAAGATAACTGGGAGGACAGATTGGAGTTTGCTGTGGGTCATCATCTTTTCCAGAGTGTAATGACTCATTGCTGGTGGGCTCCAGTTTATTTTGAAGAGCATTTTCAGCTTGTGATGGCTGAAAAGCAACATTTTCTAGCTCTTTCACAAACTTAGCTTGGCTGACGACATATTGTTCAGTACGTTCAGCTGTTACAGAAGGACATGGGTTGCTGCCTACTTCTATCTGTGAGGCAACAGCCGCTTCTAATGCCTCCGCTTCAGCAATGGCTGAGGCTACATCCCTTTCTTGTTGTAGAAATTCAATAGATGCCTCAATTTGGGCCTTTTCTACTTTTAAGTTCATTTCTTTAGCTGCAAAGCCAAAACGGGCTTTGGCTGCCTCAGCCTTTGCTCTTGCCTTGGCTGCTGCAGAGCCTGTAGAGGAGACACACGAAGCCTCGGACCGAGTCTTGAGAGATGACGCCTGTTTGGACATGGTGGAGTTGACTAGGTGATATCTGCAGGATCACTGCTGTGTGCCGTGCTGCACTGAGGCGTAGTAGTGGTCTGCTTCACTCTAGATGAGAGGACTGCGTTATCTTCTTCAGCGTGGATGCTGCCGTTTCACTGTGCCGTTCTTGTGCATGTCTGATGCAAAGGCTTTTAACACCTTTCTCATATCACAACTCTGGAGACCGAAGACCGTTGTCAGCAGGTTTAATGACATTCAAAAGGGTGAAACTGAAAACAAGATAAACAATACAATAAAAATATAAATATATGCAGCATAAAATGTACTTTATAATGAATTTCCACTGAGTGACATCCTAAATACTTCTATATGTATTAAACTACACTACTGGCGCCATCTTGGACAACCTCGTAAATTGCAGGTAAGTTACATAACAAAGAGACTCATTTTATGGTCAAATAATGCATAAGTGAACTATAGCTAACACAAAAACAATGTTACAAAATTATTTCTTTGGTACGCACCGGCAATGCAACCTTGAACAAAGATATATGCAGTAATTTCCTCCAACCGGACATCATAAACTGTCAGTTGCCGTTATTACTGTTTGTTTGACTGTTACTGCTGTTCAATAAAGTTTCAGTTCGAATAAAATAACGGGTTGCCAAGTTGCAATACCTAAAAAGAACACATGAGGGCAGGCTTTCCACTTTTTGTCCTACATGGATGAAATTAGTTTCTGAATGCATAACATTAGCAACTTCATAACAGAACAATTACATTGATGCATTCCTTTGGAACACATTACAACCAACACTGCTGGTGAGGGTCACCATTCCACCGCAAACCAACATGCAGGAGGCACAGCGTTCACTCGCCCATCAAATAAATGTGGAGCAGATAAAGTGGCACTCCTTAGTTATTGTACTTGGTGACTGTAACAGAGGAAACCTCAGCCTGGAAGTGCCCAAATATAGACAGTTTATTAAGTGCCTGACCAGACAAGACAATATTCTAGTTCCCTGTTAGACTACAGTAAGCAATGCTATCACGTGGTCCCTGTGACGTGCTTGATAACGAGATGTCAATCCAAATATGAGACCTGAAATGATCCTAATATGTTGCAAACTGACCACAAAGAGAGGCAACCTGGCTGTACACATAATCAAGGCTACAAAAAAAAGATGTAAAAAAAAAAAAAAAGAGCCTTTGACATATTTAAGCTTGTCTCATATTGAATTCAATTCAGTTTGATTTATATAGCGCCAAATCACAGTCGCGTCAAGGTGCTTTTGAATTGTTGGTAAAGACCCTACAATAGAGAAAGAGAGAAAATCCAACAGTCCAAACGACCCCCTATGAGCAGCACTTGGTGACAGTGGGAAGGAAAAACTCCCTTTAAACAGGAAGAAACCTCCAGCAGAACCAGGCTCAGGGAGGGGCAGTCATCTGCCGCGACGGGTTGGGCTGAGGTGAGAGAAAAAAGACATGCTGTGGAAGAGAGCCAGAGATTAAAAATAATTTATGATTAAATGCAGAGTGGAGTATAACAAAGTATATAAGGTCAATGAAAAGAAACAGTGCATTACAAGAACCCCCCCAGCAGCCTAGGCCTATAGCAGCATAACTAATGTTGTGTTTTTATACATATCCTGGATGTCTGGCAAAAAGAATGGCTAACACACACACACAGAGAGAGAGAGAGAGAACCATTTACACTCACATTCACACCTATGGGCAATTTAGAATCACAATACCTAAATACTGCTTGACTATATTTATTCTTTTGCTGAATTTCTTTGTATTGTGGCAACATTTTTTGTAATAGGAAAAAGCCCTGGAATTGTCCCTTTCAGTCTTGGTGCTACAACTTTAATACAATACACGAGTATTTTGTAACAAAAGTAACAAAAGCAAAAGAAAACAAACTGTGTTTCATTATGACCTCATCAATCTGCATGCTGAGAGTTCCATAGAATGATAATGTATGAAAGGAAAGAACATTCTAAAGATCACAGGACTTTTCTCATTAGAAAGCTGACACTTCCAAAGCAGAAGTCATTTCACTGTCTTTCTATTGTGAGTGCACAGCCAAAGTCAGAGCTCGAAGTTTGGATTTCCAAACGTCTTCTATTGCCTTAAACCTATGATGAAATAAAATACAGAATATATCAATAAAAATATATATAATTACATTGCAATCTGAACAAATACATTATAAATTAAATACAAATAATAAGTAATTAAATAGAAAGGTAATGTCAGATATCATGACTAATAATACTAGGAAGAAACAGGACCAAGTTATTGAGACCAAATAAATTTGTTCACATTTTAGCAGAGGTGGCAAAAGTACAGACATTCTGTACTTAATTAGAAGTACAAATACTTACTTACTTACAATACAGCTGTCTTAGCTAATTATAGGCCAATCTCCAACCTTCCTTTTCTCTCAAAGATTCTTGAAAGAGTAGTTGTAAAACAGCTAACTGATCATCTGCAGAGGAACGGTTTATTTGAAGAGTTTCAGTCAGGTTTCAGAATTCATCACAGTACAGAAACAGCATTAGTGAAGGTTACCAATGATCTTCTTACAGCCTCTGACAGTGGACTCATCTCTGTTCTTGTCCTGTTGGACCTCAGTGCAGCTTTTGATACTGTTGACCATAACATTTTATTACAGAGATTAGAGCTTGCTATAGGTATTAAAGGTACTGCACTGCAGTGGTTTGAATCATATTTATCTCATAGACTCCAATTTGTTCATGTAAATGGGGAGTCTTCTTCACACACTAAGGTTAATTATGGAGTTCCACAGGGTTCTGTGCTAGGACCAATTTTATTTACATTATACATGCTTCCCTTAGGCAGTATTATTAGAAAGCACTGCATCAATTTTCATTGTTATGCAGATGATACTCAGCTTTACCTATCAATGAAGCCAGATGACACACATCAATTAGTTAAACTGCAGGAATGTCTTAAAGATATTGTAACCAAGGGCTGACCCTAGATCAGCCTTCAATTGCACCGGAACCCAGCTGATGAGGGAGCGCTGCGCTGCGCAGCATTGTGTGAGCTGTAGCATTGTCGGGAGGAGAAGAAGAGTGGCTGGAGAGTGCTAGTATTGTGATCGCTATTGTTTGGACCTGTGTGATTGTAGGTAGTTTCTGGCTTGACATTAATCCCTGTGTGCGTTCAATAACAAGTGAGTATTCATCCAAGTACTCTGTGTAGCTGTAGTAAGTGTTCGCATTTGTAATTAGTTAATAATCGCCTTATCGCGGCTGCATTTTTTACCGCGAGTGCAACGTAGTTTGTGTAATGGCGGACCTAGCTGTCCAGATAGCGATCACAAGTCATGTGAATATTTGTATATTTGTCAGTACTATTATTATTATTCCTGTGTCTTTGTTTGTTGGAATGTATAGAGATGGCCTTGTTCCAGCTGTTCTAATTACATGTATGGAGGCTAAAGCTGTTAATTCATTTAAGCTACACCATGCTAACCATGACTAGGCTGAATTATGTTACAAGCTAAGCTGCATGTGTGAGCTTATGTATTGTGGTGATGAGAACTTATCAGTCCATGGCTAGTTATGTTTATATTTCTGTTTCTTTCAGAACCACACACATACCCACACACTCATAGCGATATTATCCTGTTGTATCATTCCATCAATCCCACAATAAATCTTCAGTGACAAAGCTCTGGACTGTGCATTCTAATCGATGCCCCTCAGTGGCCACCTCTACAGCTGAACTCAGTCAGTTAGCGAATGTCCCACAGAACATTTGGAGGCTCCAGCGAGATTCCTTTTATTGTGGTTACTGAGGATTGCCAGAGATGTCCCAAGACCAGCAAACACATTATTATGCAGCGGGTGCCCGCCCACGACGCATGACGCGGCAACCAGCCTGGATGGAAGAATATGTAGTCTCCCTCTCAGAACAACAAGTGGCCTTCAGCCCCCCGGATGCAGCTTACCTGTCCCCGCGTCAGCCACCCTGTCGTAGCCTGAAAGGAACACCGGAGAGACCCGCCAGGATGACGCCTCTCGCCTCTTTACCAGTCGAGTATGCTGATTCGGGTGCTCAGCTTGGAGCAGGCACAAACCATTGGCATGTGTCGGATGAGGCAGACCCCCTTTTTCAGAGCACGCCTATTACACCACGGCCAAAGCAGGATTCAGGAGCTACACCAGAAGTCCTTAATGCTCTTCACCAACTGATGGAGCAGAATCAGAGAATGCAAAGGCAGATGCTGCAACTGCAGCGGCGACTTGACGAGAGAGCATCACCGGTCCCGCAACCACACATGGTCTCGCTTACCCATTCTCAGCAAATAGAGCAGGCAGCTTACCTGCTACACCCATTGCAGCAGCATGATGGCATGGACCAGATCCCACCACTGCCTCCACCTCCACCAGCAACAGTTGGAGATATGCCACCTCCGGGAGGTGACGGCATCTGGCCAAAGCCACCACCTCCAGTAACAGATGACCCACTGCCACCTCTGGGGCCAGATGTGATTACAGAACTCACAGAGCTGCTGAGGGACTTAAAGACAAAGCAACAGGGGCCACACCCAGAGCCACACCCAGAGCCACACCCCGTACCAAAGCCACGAACCCCCGACTACTGCCAGCCTCACGTACCAGCAGAGAGGGAGTC
The DNA here is from genome assembly GCF_007364275.1 of Archocentrus centrarchus. Lineage (NCBI taxonomy): Eukaryota > Metazoa > Chordata > Actinopteri > Cichliformes > Cichlidae > Archocentrus > Archocentrus centrarchus. Next base: position 38,588,933 of record NC_044359.1, on the reverse strand, counting down.
AGACTTCGGCATCCATCAGCGTGAGTTAGTCTACCGTGGTCCAAAACCCACTATCCCTCTATTTACTAAAGGGGACCCGAGGGAATTTGCCAGGCTCAAGGTTGCCTTGGAGAATCTGTTGCCAGAGGACGCCACAGAGCGCTTCAAGTACCAGATTCTTGTCGACCACTTGAAGTATGAGGAGGCCCTTCTCATCGCAGATTCGTACACAAGCTCCTTCTATCCTTACACAGAGACAATGGCAAGCCTTATTGAGCATTACGGGCAGCCACACCAACTTGCTCTCAAAAGGATTGCAGACCTGATGGAAGCCCCAAGTGTGGCACGGGGTGATGTCAGTGGCTTCAAGCGGTTTGCACTGAAAGTCAGAGCATTAGTGGGCATGCTGGATCAGCTGGGGGACAGTGGACAGACAGAGCTCCGCTGCGGATCCCACGTCACCCGACTCCTCTCCAAGCTGTCTCCAGACATGCGGGCAGAATTCAAGAGGTTCTTGTATCCCATGCGCATCACCATCCCCAGCCTCCTGCACTTCTCTGACTGGCTCAACTACGAGCTGAAGATCCAGGAGACAGTGTATGAGTCCCTGCATCGCGAGGACAAGAACAGCGCGGGGTCCAAGCCCGAGCGACGTCGTGATAGCAAAGGGGGAAAGAGCATCAGTGTTCTGCTTGCTGCTGATCAGCCCGAGAGTACCCCCACGGCAGCAAAGCTACCTGCTGGAGCCCAGCGAGCCAATAGAACGGCGTACTGCCCCTATTGCAACAATAATCAGCACTTTCTTGACCAATGTGCTAACTTTTCACAGCTCACAGTGGACCAGAGAACAGCGTGGATCAAGACGAACAGGAGATGCTGGCGATGCGGTCGCCTGCACCAAGCTGCTCAGTGCCGTCTGAAGATGCTGTGTGAGAAATGCAAAGGGAGACACCTGCAAGCATTGCATGAGGTGAATGCCAAGCCTCAAACGGAGAACACTGCGTGCCTTGTTAGCACAACCAATGAAATCCTATACCTTGATCGGCGATCAGGATGCAGCCAAGTACTGCTGAAGGTCAGCAAGGTGCTGCTACGCAACGGTCCCCTGGCCATTGAGACCTATGCCATCCTTGACGATGGATCCGAGCGGACCATAATCCTCCCGGAGGCAACACAAAGGCTCAAACTGAGAGGTGAAGCCGAAGACCTGGCTCTTCGGACCGTGCGGCAGGACCTTCAAGTGATACACGGCGCCGCAGTGTCATTCTCCCTCTCACCCACTGATCAGCCAAAAAGGTCCTTCAAGATAAACAGAGCATTCACAGCGGACCAACTGGGACTGGCGGAGCACACCCACCCTGTGAAAGCCCTTCAGAGAAGGCATAAACACTTACGAGGCCTTCCCCTCCAAGCATTGAACAGGGTGCGCCCTCTACTGCTAATCGGATCTGACTACACTCATCTCATCACACCTGTGGAGCAGGTGCGCCTGGGTCCTCCAGGAGCTCCAGCTGCAGTGAAGACACGGCTTGGCTGGACCCTGCAGGGGCCAACCAAGCACATCAAGCAGCAGTCCATCACACAGCAGTGTCTGCATCTCTCCACTCTCTCCCCGACGGCTGAGCTCCTTCACAGTGTGGAGAGACTGTGGCAATTAGATGTCCTTCCCTACAAGAATGAGCGGCTAGTCACACGTTCCAGGCAGGACCAGGACGCTGTCCACCTGCTAGAGACAAAGACTGTTCGCGTCAATGTCGACGATATCCAGCGCTATGCCACTCCCCTTCTCAGAGTGAAGGACATGCCACAACTTAAAGCACCTAAGGAGGCAGTACTAGCCAGTCTCCGCAGCACAGAGAGACGCCTGCGGAGAGACCCTGACAAAGCCGCGGCATATTGTGCGGAGATAGACAAGCTGGAGAAAGCCGGTTATGCCGTGAAGGTGCCAGAAGAGGAGCTGGAAGGGGCAGCTGAATCCTGGTTCATCCCACACCACATGGTAACCCATAACGGGAAGAACCGGATCGTGTTTAACTGCTCCTATGTGTACAAGGGAGACAATCTTAATGAGCTGCTGTTGCCAGGCCCCCCGCTGAGTGCAAGCTTATTAGGAGTCCTCCTGCACTTCAGGGAACACACAGTCGCGGTCAGCAGCGATATCCAAGGTATGTTTCATCAGGTGAGGTTACTCCCTGAGGACAAGCCATTGCTCCGCTTCCTGTGGCGAAACCTGAAGACAGAGGAACCACCCAGCATGTATGTATGGCAAGTCCTTCCATTTGGCACAACTTGCAGCCCCTGTTGTGCCACATTTGCACTGCAGAAGCACGTGTTCGACCACAGCCAGCCAGGCGAGGATGTCCGCGTATCCATAGAGCGGTCATTCTATGTAGACAACTGCCTGCAGAGCTTCTGCTCTGTTGAAGAAGCCCAACACCTGGTTGACAAGCTCAAGGCATTGCTAGCGATGGGTGGATTTGTGCTGCGCCAGTGGGCCAGCAACATGCCTGCGGTCATCAGTCACCTCCCAAAGGAAGCCAGATCGGAGAGCAATGAGCTGTGGCTCACGGAGTCCGACACCGACCCTCAAGAACTGGCCCTGGGGCTTCGCTGGCTCTGTAGCTCGGACACCATGGGGTACAAGTACCGGATACCGGATCACCCCACACCTACTCTGCGGAACATCTATAGAGTCCTCGCCCGTCTGTATGACCCTCTGGGCTTTATTGTCCCTTTCACGACACGGGCCAAAGTCTTAGTACAGCGGTTGTGGGACAAACACAGAGACTGGGATGACCCCTCCCTACCTGATGATGTGCTGCAACCCTGGTTGGCATGGGAGGAGGAATTGCAGGATCTCTCCCACATTTCACTGCCCCGCTGTTACGTCAGCCCAGGAATGGACAGCCCCCGCTGTCATCGAGACCTGCACATCTTCGCAGATGCTTCAGAGAAAGCCTATGGCTCAGTAGCTTATTTGCGAGC